>NC_043000.1:46138914-46311414 GCF_006345805.1 Octopus sinensis
AAGAGTGAAAAGCAAAGTTGAACTTAATAGGATTGAAGCTCTGAGAGTTAGAAGTAATATTTCAATGTATTCTATTCGACTTAACTCTGTCGACTGAAAACATTAAGTACCAGAGATATACAATGCTCTTTATCTGGTTGCTTATACTCCTCTCCTATAAATGTTGTGAGTCCTGAAGCAATTTAAAATATGATTATTTTTTCCTCATTCCAAGGTAGTTAAGATAAGTTGCTGTTAAATATTAGGTTGTGTGTGTCAATTAAGTCAATTACACTCTTCCTTCTAAAGCTGACACTTCTTGTTCATGATAGAAACCATTATCATTATTCATGAAGATTTTTTGGTAAAAGCCACATGTTCTCAAAGATGTTTTGTATAAATGTGTGTATGTACTTATATATATATATATATATATATACGCCCCTTTGGCGTTAGGAAGGGCATCCAGCTGTAGAAACACTGCCAGATCAGACTGGTGCAGCCTCCTGGCGTCCCAGACCCCGGTCGAACCGTCGAACCCGTGCTAGCATGCAAAACGGACGTTAAACGTTGATGATGATGATGATGATGATATATAGTGTAAATAAAATAAAATAATGAATAAAAAAAGAATGGAAATACAGAAGGAATGGACAAAGTTTAACAAATAGTATGTTAACTTAACCCTTTAATAGACTGGAAAAGTGTGTTAAACTTTCCTGACATTAGTCTTTCACCAGAAGAAAAATATATATATATATATATATATATATATAGAGAGAGAGAGAGAGAGAGAGAGAGTGATAGAGGGAGTGTGGGTGCATAAATGCAAGTATAGGAGTGTATCTACGTTTCGAAGCAGTTTTGAGGGAGAGTGGTGTCAGAATGTTTTAGTGGAGTATGTGTATATAGCAGTGCATGACTACATTATTAAATGTGTCCTTCATTTTTTTTCTTAGTACAATTGACTATTTCTGGCAGTTCAAGCAACTACATAGAGGTTTCTCCATTGAGTCTTGTGACTGACACAAACAATAGCATTCTGAATGAAATATTCTGCAGTATTTAATTAGGTTCGTTTATGTTTTCAGATCCAGTTCTCTCATTGTTGATTTTGGCTTTCATTCTTCCAAAAGCTTCATCAGCATTATCTTTGTTGACATCATAATCATCATCATCATCATCATCATTTTTATAATTTTTATATCTGCTTTTCCATGCTGGCATATAGTTGAATGGGACTTCTTGAGGTAATCTTTTACAGCTAAATACCCTTGATGATACTAACCCTTTTAGCTACCTCTTACAACAATAGAGTATGCCATTCAAGAATTTGGACCTGGGGATCTCCATTTCCAGCGACTTCGAGGGCCACTTCCCAGTGGTGTTGGGCGTCAACGAAGAGCCCTCGACTACAACAAGACGACCAAAGTTTCTTTTTTTTTCCCAAGGTCTGGGGTCTCCCGCCCCTAAGCCCTAGACCATCACTTAATCACCCGTCTTGTTGCTTAACAACATAAGAGTGTTGGCTGAAAAGTTCATAGACTGACTACCATACTTTCATTAAGAGTGGTTGTGTGGTAAGTAGCTTGCTTACCAACCACATGGTTCTGGGTTCAGTCCTACTGCGTGGCACCTTGGGCAAATGTCTTCTACTATAGCCTCAGGCCGACTTAAGCCTTGTGAGTGGATTTAGTAGATGGAAACTGAAAGAAGCTCGTCGTATATATGTATATATATATATGTATGTGTGTTTCTATGTTTATGTGTCTGTTTTTGTCCCCCAGCATCGCTTGACAACCGATGCTGGTTTGTTTAAATCTCTATAACTTAGCGGTTCGGCAAAAGAGACTGATAGAATAAGTACTAGGCTTCCAAAGTATAACTCCTGGGGTCGATTTGCTCAACTAAAAGTGGTGCTCCAGCATGGCCACAGTCACATGACTGAAACAAGTAAAAGAGTAAATGTGGTTTGTTTTTTTAACATTGTGCCCTTTGTATCTCACACACTTCTTCCACTGCATGGATCCCATTGGGGAAGAAGCTTTTATCCTGTTAATCAAAGAAATCATCAACAGCAGATATGACTTCTTCATCACTGTGATACTGGTTCCCAACCAAAAGTTCGTTTCATGTTGGGGAAAAGATGAAATGACCTTAGTCTTATTTGGAGCAGGCGAAGAAGAATTTTTTCCCCTGCATGGACTGTCTCTTTGTCTCTGACTCAAAGTGATGAACCCAACACTCATCATGGGAAGGAAGATAATCAAGGAAACTAACTGGATCTGCCTCAAACAATGTAAGATTTTCCTATGATGTAATCAGTCTAGTGTGCTTTTAATCTGGTGTCAGGAGATGTGGTACCCACTTAGCAAAATCTGTCATCATGCCAATTTCTTTGAGCAGGATATTCTCAACTCTCTCACAAGATATGCTTATAGCATTGGCTCTTTGATTTATAGTCAATCGCCTTTCCTCCTTCACATGATCATGTTTTCCTCAGCAGTGGCAGTCGTAGAACGTCCAGGCCTCGGGTCATCTTCAGCACTCTCCCTTTCTCTCCTAAATTCAATTGTCCACTTTTGCACAGTTGATGAAGCTGGAGCATCATCCCCTAAAGTAGCAACTATGTGAGCATGAATATCCTTGGGGACAGTTGTGATTTTATGTAATTAATTATGTAGATTGTAGGAAAGATTTCTGGTGTATTTTATAGTTCTCAGATACAGCTGTTTGATTGCCTAAAATAGAATTTGAACCCGTTTCATCTGACTTTGTGCATTTAAATTATAATAAATTGTAATTAGAATATTTCGTTTTTGGATTTGGTTTGCAAGATTCTTTATATGAGTTCGTGTGTTGAAGCATATTTTGTTGTGTCTGGGGAGAGTCATTTTCTTTTTGTGCCTTATAATATAACACATTCAAGACTATTGAAAAGGTTGCAAGACACAACGAAAATTTTAGGAAAATAAAAATAAGAAATAAGTGAAAATTTTACCGGTGAGTGTGTTACATTATAAGGCACAAAAAGAAAATGACTCTCCCCAGACAAAACAGAATGTAATTAGAATAATAAATGGAAAGTAAAAATGAGTAAATTCGATATTAATCAGGTGAATATATTGGTTCATTTGTTTAAATATGTAGACTCATCTTTTGTTTTCAGTATGTGAACTTGTACTGGATATTGATAGTGTATATTTGTGTCTTACTGAAAAAGTATAAATTAAGGAATGTGTATTGTTCTTAAGAGCTGGTCGAATTGTAAGCAAATAAAAGCCTAAGTTCACTGCTTCCTTTTTCGAACCGTTGGTATACTTTAGGGGCTAAGCCATTTTTCATTTGATAACTGCACAATGCCAATTTTTGTCCAAGTGAAGTCGCTACTAGTTACGTTTGAAGTTTTCTTTGAAGAGTTAGATGTCAGTTTACTTGGAAGGAAGCAATGCAGTTATTAATAAGAAGTATGGAAATTATGATATGCAAGATTTCACAGCTCTAGTATTACTCCTTCTTAGTCAGCCCATAAATTTTCAGCCCAACCTGGTAGAGAAATTCAGTGAATTTTACTAAAAATCAAGGTACCCACATTTAGTAATAAAATATATTACCAGAAACGTATCAGTAGATGCCATATGTCCCAGGAGATCCTAGTTTGGAATGGAAAGAAGATGCTGAAGAGGTGTCACAGTTTACCCTCAAGTTACCAGAATATGAACAGAGGTTTGGACAGAGTGAATGAATATATAAATCTATGGCATTGTATTCATCATTATTATCAATAATAGTTTAGTGGAAGATAGAATCAGTAGATCACTGAAGAATATGCCCTGCAGCATTATAGTTTCATCTCTTTAAGTTCTGTAATGAAATCTAGTAAAGATTGAATTTTTGCCTTTCATACGTCTAAAAGTCATCAATAAAATCAGTATCACTCAATTACTGTAGCTCATTTTAATAACAATATCCATTTTTTAAACTTTTGGGCTTTTGTCAGAGTTAGAAATTAGTGGTGGATTCAAGGGAGTGAACTGGTAGAATGGTTAGCAAGGCAAAATGCTTAGCAGCACATTTCTTCTCTCCTTACATTCTGGGTTCAAATTCCACTGAGTTCAGCTTTGCCTTTCCTCCTTATGAGGTTGATAAAATCAGTACTAGTTGACAACTGGGGTCAATGTAATCAACTTGCTTCATCCCCCAAAATTACAGGCTTTGTGTCGGTATTAATGGTGGATTTAAGGCAATGAGCTGGCAGAATTGTAAGTATGCCAGATGAAATACTTAACAGCATTTCTTCCATCCTTCAGTTCACAATTCCACCAAGGTCAAAATCGCATGTCATCCTTTTGGGATCGATGAAATAAGTACTAGTTGAGCATAGGGGTCGATGTAATCAGCTACTACCCTGCCCACTAGAATTTCAGGTCTTGTACCTATAGCAAAAAGAATATTAATGGTGGATTTGTAGAATCATAAAAGCATCAAACTAAAGTAACTTACAGCATTTAATCATATCTCTTATGGCAACTATATTCTTTTGTTAAATTTGTGGTCTTGTGTGAGTTTGTAGAACCATTAGAACAAGCAAAATGCCTTGTGATATTTGTTCCTACATTTTATGCTCAACTCAAATTTTTCCAATCAATTTTGCATTTGCTCCTTCTTAGTTCTATAAAATAAAGTACCTGTTAATTACTGCAGTTGATTTATTGACTGCCATCATCCAGTTTACTGAAGTAATCAAAGTGTTTTGGGATAATAATTTTTGAGGTGCTACTCTAGAGCAGACAGAACTCATCAAAGTTTGCCTGAGTATCATGAAAGGAAGTACCTTCTCCAAGAACACGAGGCACCATCTAATATGAGAGTCAAACTCTTGACCTTACAATCATGAGTCCAATAGCCTAGCCACTTGATTATATACCTTCACTAAATGAATAAACATTTCTAAAATATGTAGTCTTGTACCAGCGTTGGAAATCAAATATTATCTCTATTCCTGGGAGAGACTGAATGGTAGAAATAGATATTAAACTAAGTCCTTTACAATATTTAGTTTAGTTTTCCTACTGTCAGAATGCAAATCTTATTTAGGTTCTGTATTCTGAATGAAGAGGAACAGAGTTTACTTTGTGGAGGAAGGGCAGCATCTACTAACCTTTTCTAGGGTCTCCAAAGCTGGTTGGAGGCTAGGGGCTAAGTTTTACTCAGTGAAGATGTGGTTCAAATACTTGAAATTGTGTGGATTCCACTGAAGGTATGCAAGAGCCAGATGGTGGGTTTGAACCAAGCGGCAGATTGGCTTTTTGCCAAAGTTTTGAAATTATTATCTTGTGCAAGTGGCTTCTGTTTGTTTTGCTCAGCTTTTAGCTATATAGAAGTGCAGGAGATATGCGATATTGTATACATATCTTTGATGTGACAGAAGCTATCAGTAAAATTTCCATTGGTTGGCTTTCTTATTGAAAAACTTTTTAGATTGCTTTTTCTACCTTATACTTGACTTCACTAAATACTTTACATCTTTTTTCCTTTCCTCAATAATATGTTCAGCAGTATAACATCCTCCATCAGTCTTCTTATTCTAGAGACACTCCAGCATGCACACACATACACACATACGTATGTGCATATACTTGTATGTATGTTTGAATTTGTGTGCGTGTTTGTGCACACACACACACACACATATATATATACAGATATATATATATATATATATATATATATGTATATATATATGTGTGTGAGTGTGTATGTATATATATATGTATGTATGTATATGTATATATATAGGCTTGTTTCATAATCTTCACGTTCACATCACAAAAATATTTCCTCTTTGTTCCTCTTTACTTTATACTCTCGTTATGTAATGAGCAAAGTAAAATGGTTTGACATTTGTTTCATATGCTCAATAAGGTTGTCATCAATTAGATTCTCTCTTTCTCCTTTGCCTTTCCATTTCTTTATCTCTCTCTCATTATTTCATGTACATTATTTTCCGTTAAGAATTGAATATAGTTTTTCCATGTACTGCAATTGAATACGAGTATGTTCACATCATTTTGATCAGGTTCTACCCCCCCCCCACCACTGCTACCACCACCAATTGTTTAACCTACTTTGCTTTATTTAAAAATAAATATTTTATCATTCATTGTTCTAACATAGAAGAATGTTGAATTTATTTTGCTTTCATTTTATTTCATTTGCTTCCAGCACAAAATTGATTTCTAACCTTAGATCTAATAGCTGGATGTTCCATTTTCTATTTCTTATTTTCATTTTCCCTTATTTAGTCTACTTTTAACATTATACCATAATATTTGTTCTTTTGAAATAAGGAGTGCTTTCTAAATTCACTGACATTATCAACCTTAAATATCTTCAACTCAGTTGCTTGCTTTTAGTCTTTTCTTGTTGAAGGTATTTACTTTCTGAGGCGACAGTATTTTTGAATTTTTCTTTAACCTTATGTGCTCCAGCTTCTTTACTTTCATGTTTCATAGATTACAGTTGCCCAAGACAACATTGCCACATTATTCTTTTTTCTTTTACATCTCTTCAACAAGTGCAGCATGTAGAAATTTTCAATATACTTCTTTAAAAATTTAAGTCACACTTGAGGCCAAAACTTCATGTTAGATTTTGTTGGCAACTTGGGTTACGGGTGCATCATAGACATCAATGTTTTGACAGCAAGTATTTACAACATTTTAAAAATCTTACGTAAAATTTTCTTTTCCAAGTAACCAACCTTTTGGGTACCATTAAAATGGTATCAAACCTCAAGCCATATTTCTTTATACTTTTGCAAAACCTGCTTGCACTTTGCTTCTTAAGAGTCCATTGTTATGTATGTATTAAGTGATGTTTTAAATGCTTGGCAACTCTTAAAAATACTTTTGTTGTATGACCACTATTTCTCTCTGTACAACCAAAGAACTACGTACTTAGTTCATTCTTCTCTAGCTACCATAGACAGAATCTTTACTGTTGTTACTTAGTTCCCAAACAATATCTAGCCATTAGTTGCATTTAATGGAATCTAGCCTGTTTGCAAGAATTTAAGGATAGACTTGTTGAGAACAAGAAACTTTATCTTCACCTTTATTCTCTCTTTTGGCTTCAGTTGCCTTTTCCTTAAAGGAGAAAAATGTTATCAAATGTTGTCAAGGCATGTGGGTTTTTTTTAATAGCTTAATCTAAAAGGGAAAGATTGCAACTATGATCCATTTCAAGTTCTCAATGAATGGAAGGAGGAAAGGATTTAGCTATCCTTAGACTGTAGAGATACTTATCTCAAATTTTGAAGTCTTTATGTGATGGAGCGATGACATAAAGATGGTGGAATGTTGATATAAAATTTCTTGATGATATAAAATATAAAAAGGGGTCAATGTAATTGTAGGTTTTAGCTATATTGATTCTTACTCCAAAATGATCTTTACAAATCAACAACTTCAAAATATGGATAGATGCTTTTGGTAGTTTTCATTCCATACATGGAATTTAGTGGGGACAATCTTGCACAGAATTTAAACTTTTATGAGTATCAACATTATATCTATTTTGGCATATATATATATATATATATATATATATATTACAAATAAGAAAATGGAGAAGCACATTAGTTGGTTTATCAGCTTTGGGATATTAGAATGTTGTCTTATTTAATTAACAAAACTAGAACCATAATAACATACATATAAACAGTATAAAATTCAATACTTTTAAGATAAGAATACAAATAGTTATTAAAAAAACATTAATATAAATTGTTAGAATCATTAAAATCACTTACAGCTGTTTCAGCCTATGGAAAAAAAGTAATTTATATACACACACACATATATACATGTATGTGGGTGTGTATCTCTTTGCCTTAATAACTTGGTCATTATGAGTTTCATCTATTTTCAACATTCTAGAAAAATGTGTCTCTCCATGTAATATCACCTTGCTTGGAAACAGGTTGGCTACAGGAAGGGTATCCAGCCATAGAAAACTTGCTTCCAAAATACTCCCACATACAACATCCACATTCAACAACATTGAAAAAGGCTGGAGTTGGAAAAAAAACTTCATCTGTAGACCGACATGAAAACCTCCATTGAAAATCAGAGCTGCAGAGGAACAGTGGGTAATCAAAAAAATTAAACAGAACCCAAATATATTCCAACCCATCAAATCAAAAAAGTGTTCCAACCAATCAAAAAAATCAAACAGAACCCAAAAGTGTTCCAACCCATGCAAGCATAGAAAGTGATCATTCTAAGCGATGATGGTGATGATGAGTATGGGGACAATAATAATTAAATATGTATGTGTATATTTTATTGTGTCTGTGGGGAGTCATTCTCTTTTAGTGCCTTATTAATTTAACACGCTCACCAGTCTGATTTCCACTCATTTATTTATCCAAAAAATCGGATGTCCACCAAAGCTACTGAGGATCATCAAGTCTTTCCATGATGACATGCAAGGCACCATACAGCACAACGGTTCAACATCAGCCGCCTTCCAAACAAAAAACGGGGTAAAGCAAGGCTGTGTCCTCGCTCCTACATTGTTTGGCATCTTCTTCTCACTCTTACTGTCACATGCCTTTCAGACATCAGATGATGGAGTGTTTCTGCACAGTAGAAGTGACGGGAAACTGTTCAATCTCTCGCGCCTGCGTGCCAAGACCAAAATCAGAAACGTCCTGATCAAGGAGATGTTATTTGCTGATGATGCCGCTCTGGTAACACACAGAGAAGAAGCCCTCCAAAGGCTCATTAACTGTTTTGAGCAAGCATGTAACGACTTTGGCTTAGCTATCAGCCTTAAGAAGACCAACATCATGGGTCAGGCTACATCGGACATCCCAAACATACATATTGGAGACCACAGATTACAAGAGGTGGAGAAGTTTACCTATCTGGGCTCTACCGTCACCTACAACCTATCCCTTGACGCTGAGCTCAATATACGCATTGGCAAGGCAGCTGCTGCGATGGCCCAACTCTCCAAACGGGCTTAGGACAACAATAAGCTGACCAAGACCACAAAAATGAAGATCTACCAGGCATGTGTACTCAGCACTCTACTGTATGGAAGCGAGACCTGGACGCTATACACACGCCAAGAGCGTCGCCTAAACATCTTTCACCTGCGCTGCCTCCGAAAAATCCTCCACATCAAATGGCAGAATCATATCCCCAACAAAGATGTCCTCAGGCAAGCAGGAATACCAAGCATGTTTGCACTCCTCACACAAAGACGCATGAGATGGCTTGGGCATGTTAGCCGTATGAAAGATGGCAGAATCCCCAAGGACATACTCTACGAAGAGCTTGCTAGGGGTACTAGGTCTGTGGGTAGACCGATCTTACGTTACAAGGATGTTTGCAAAAGGGATATGAAGGCCTGCGACATTAATATTAGCGGTTGGGAGGCAGTCGCCGGCAACCGTGGAAAATGGCGACGTGCAGTAAAAGAGGGAATACAAAGGAGTGACAGAGAGAGGAGAAATGGAAAGAAAGGAAGAGACGTAAACAAGAGACCATGGCACTACAACCAGCCAGGAACAGTCTTCGCTACATTTGCAGTACCTGCCAGAGGGAGTGTTTGTCCAGGATAGGACTACACAGCCACAGCAGGAAATGTATCAGGAAATAAAATATAACAGCCGGACTAGACCTAAAAAAAAAAAAAAAAAAGCGCAACTCCATTGTCTCCCGAGACAGAAAGGATGCCAATACAATTTATTTATTTTTAGTAAAATTTTGTTGCATTTTGCAACCTTTTCAATAGACATTGACACTGTCCATTATTGGAACTGCGTTCTTTTTTTTGTTTGCTTGTGTGCATTCATGTGTTAGTGTGCATGAGCATACATACATGTATGTATGTACTCTGCATGCATGTGTGTATGCATGTATGTGTGTACACACACATGCATATATATATATATATATATATATATATATATATATATGTATATATGCATGTGTGCACGTTTGTATGTATGCATGTATCCTGCATATTCATGTGCTTGTGTGTTTATGTGTATGTGTTTGTGTTCATGTTTTTGTCTTTGTATGTGTATGTGTATATATATGTGTGTATATATGTGTATATACTATATCCTCATCATCAGCAGCAGCATATAGTGGATGCCAAATGATTATGACGATAAGGATAATATATATATATATATATATATATATATATGTATATATGCATGTGTGCACGTTTGTATGTATGCATGTATCCTGCATATTCATGTGCTTGTGTGTTTATGTGTATGTGTTTGTGTTCATGTTTTTGTCTTTGTATGTGTATGTGTATATATATGTGTGTATATATGTGTATATACTATATCCTCATCATCAGCAGCAGCATATAGTGGATGCCAAATGATTATGACGATAAGGATATATATATATATATATATTTATATATACTGTTGAGTCTGGGGAGAGTCATTTGCTTTTAGTGACTTATAATTTAACATACTCACCGGTAAAATTTCCACTCATTTACTTATTTATTTTTCTAAAATTGCTGTTGCATCTTATAATAATTTTTAATAGTTGCATGAGTCAACAATTATTGAAAAGATTGCAAGATGCAACGAAAATTGTAGTAAACTAAATAAGTAAGTGAGTGGAAATTTTACCGGTGAGTGTGTTAAATTATAAGGCACGAAAAGAGAATGACTCTGCACAGACGCAACAGAATATGCTTCAACACATGAACTCACATAAAGAATCTTGCAAACCAAATCCCAAAACGAAATATATGTATGTATGTATATATGTATATATGTATGTATGTGTGTATGTATGTATGTATGTATGTATGTATGTATCAAAACAGTTTGATTCAAATTCGTTGCTATACTTAAGTTTCAAGTGTGATGCTAGTCATGGAAGGTCACATGATATCATGTTTCATGCTTGCATGCAGGTAACAGTTAGTTGGGAAATACTGCATGGTGAACAGGAAACTGACCATGTGGAAGACAAGAAATAGACTAGAAGTTAGTCAGGTTGTTGTGGGGGTGGGGAGTAAGAAATGGCGGCATGTGCAAGTATATAGTTATATATGTGGGTGTGTAGATGCACTCATATAGTTTTGCATGCATGTGTATATTGATGCAAGTGTGCACATCTATACATGAGCACACACATACACACATGATTGGATGAACATGCATGCATGTGTATTCATTAATAAGTACACATGTATATTTGCATACATACCAGTGAGAGCACAACAATGCATTCATGTGCACATGTGCATTAACACATGCTTGTGCGTAAGTATACAAAACAAGCATTGGGGATTGGTAAGTGTTGGGAATTGGTAAGTGTTGGGGCTTGGTATGTGTTGGGGGCTGGTAAACGTTGGGGATTGGTAAATAGCAGTCCTGGTCATGGGGCTGGTTGGTAGTGATTACCTTGGTGCAGGCGGTGCAAAGTAGTAGCTGGTACTAAACTATATCCAGGTTGTCGGCAGTCATAGGTCTGAAATTTGCCATAAGGGCACATCTCTGGTGACAACAATACAATAAAACTTATTTCTTGTTGATGGATACTGCGGGTTGTTGGAGGATATGCAGTCTTTTGCAGAGGCAGAGCTGGTAGTTGGGGGCACTGGGGGAATATAGTGGTGCTCTGTTGACAATAGTCCACTTGATGTTGGGTATTTCATCTTAGAGATCACAGAATCTCCAGAGAAAACGAGACAGGGAAGTAGAGTTCTCTCTATCCCTGGATCTGAATGAGTGCATATGCTGGGAGTATCTTCCCATGAAATCATTAGCTGTCATCTCTGTATAGTGTCTAGTAATGCCATCAGATGGTGTAAGGTGGCTCTGTATACTACGGCCCTAGAAGACAAGATCCTTCTAGAGGGCTCATGGTGGGGTTCCAGAAGTTGCAGGTTGGGGTTGCTGGTGGTGTGAGTACATTTTTACATCTGCTGATGTGTGCAATGTTAGAGGCAATATTATCTAAACAGGAGTAGCTTATCTTGACATTATGTAATACTTATGACCTGTGGGGAAGTGTTTCTTAATTAACGACAGGAAGCCCCTAGCTACATTGGTGGAAACTTCTAGGTAGAAAGAGGGTTATACCATATAATTTTTATCCTAATCTATTTGGGGTGAAGAGAGGGTGTTTGGGAGTTGTTCACATACGTGAGCTTCTTAGTAAACCTGCTCCTAACCAAAGCATCATTGTAGTGGGAGGCGGCCCTATTTCTCTATTAACCAAGGGTAGTCATTTACTAATGTCTGGAACAAGGCTTCTAATTACAGCAGGGAGATGGTTTGAGCTGTTGTGGATGTTTACTGTGCCCTCATTAGGGTTCTGGTATGGGTAATACTTTCCCGTCCTTAGGTCTAAGGTTACATCCAAGAAATCAACCGTCATCAGGTTGGCAGTAACCGTTATGGACAGGCTGAACTCCTTAAATATTTTTATCAAGTCCCTCCTGAACCTGTCCATGGTGTGGCCGTTCATATGGTTTGAGATAGTCAGGCTGTTGTTCCTATAGATGGTTGGTATGTCTCTTGAAGTATCCAAGATGTTTGACCCAACGAGGTTGGTGATTTCAGCCCTGTCAAAGCTCCCCATTGAGACGTCAAACAATAGGTTTTCTTTTTCACCCAGAACGAATCATCAGGAGCCAGAATTGACTTTCTGGCATTAATGATAATTCTGATGTCAAGGTCACTAATGCTGGTGTATTATTCAAAATGGCTGATGATTAGCATTCTGCTTGAAACTCAAGAGTACCAACAAATTTGAATCAAACTGTTTTGATCCATACATGTATCTCCCAATAAATTGGTTGAGTGCCCTTCTTTCGTTTGTCTACTCATTCATATATATATATGAATATATATATATATATAGTTCTATATATATATATATGATGAAAGTGAACAAACTGCATTAACTGAAAATGGCTAGTGGCATGTGTCAGAACAAAAACAGACAAAGGTATATTAGATGACATATATGATAAAATCTTGAGTCATTGAAATTACTTCTGCTTCCAGAGAAGATAGAACAAACAATTGATGTTTTCTGAAGTAACAACAAATGAGAATAGCACGTAATCTCATGAATCAAGTGCTCTCAAAAACTGATGTGCCATTAAAAGAAAAGACCACCTTATTGACAGATGTTGATACAAAGTTCCTGGCTTGACAGGCAACATCAGCAAAGCAGCTTCTCTACTTTAACTCCAAGCTTTGTACAGATTTTGTTGACTAAATTCACACACAATGTATTTGTCAATCTGGGGCTACAGTAGAAGGCAATTTTACAAAGTACTGCACAGGAGGAAAGGACACAAAATCAAGTGGATGCTAAGACGACTTCTAAACCAGCCATACACTGACAAATCTAGAAGAATCATAATTATTAAATATAAATAAGTAAAAATTAAGGATTTATTATAGTCAAACTTCTGGAATTACTTTTTTTATCAGTGCTTTTTCTTTTCTTTTACCACATTTTTGTCAAAAATGCATTGCCTTTGTTATGGATAGAGTTGAAAATAAGGAATAATTTAGTAAAATAACTTTTTCATTATTAGATTGATGTTTGGGACATAAATTAACACGGAATTTCGATAGACCATCATCACCACCACCACTACCACCACCACCACCACCACCACACCACCACCACCACCATCAGCATCATCATCATCATCATCATCGTTTAACACCCATTTCCATGCTGATATGGTTTGGATGGTTTGACAGGAGCTGGCTAGCCACAGAACTGTCCAGATTCTAATTGTCTGTGTCGTAGCATGGTTTCTATGGCTGGATATCCCTCCTTACTCCAACTACTTTACAAAGCGTGCTGGATGCTTTTTATGTACCATCAGCACAGGTACAGCTGCACAGCCCCAGCATGAGAGTATTTTATGTAGCACCAGCACTTGTAAAGGATAAGCCTGTATAAATGGATGATAATGATTTTAACTAGCTTGTCACCTCTCAGGTTAAAAAAATAAGTTTGTATCAGAACCAATGACAGTCTCATTTGGGTTAGTATCAAAGGGGTTAAAAACCTGATTATCAAATCATAGCTTGAAGATTGATATAATTTTAGGTCATGGAGTGTTTAGCTAGCTTCCTTGAATAGTCTTAGTTTCCAAAACACACAGATAGAATCTTATGGCAAACTAATAAAGTTTTCTCAATTTAGTTGGCATTTTTTTCTCAGATAAACTGATTCATAGAAATTGACTACATTTTATGACTAACGCTTCTTTGTTGAACATCATATATAGAATAATTAGGATATAATACTTCCCTGATTAACAGATATCTAAAATTCTATTTTCTTGTTATGCTATTAACACTGTTTCCTTTAACTAATCAAATATACTTATACTGTGTCTGTAGTTCTATTTTCTTATGTGACAAAAGCAGCTGCAGTTTTGTATCTGTACTAAAGTGGCATCTGTATTTTCTCTTAGCTCAATATAATTTTCTTCTTCATTATCACATAAGACTACCATAAAATGGTAGAATAACAAAGGAGCAAGTGTGGCTGTGTTATTAAGAAGTTTGCTTCAAAAGCCTATTATTTAGAGTTTCTTCTCTCCATATTAGAAGACACCTGTGGCCAGGTGACTTATATGTGTGTGTAGTAGGGGACTGTCTGTCCTTCAAGTTGATGTCTGTGTGCTGATTAAAAACAAGGTCACTGTCCATGCAAGCAGTGTCAATGACGATGATATTAATGAGGATGACACATCCTATACTTTAATACCATTTCTGAAGCATTCATCATATTCATACATATGAAATGCTTTGTGGCATTTCGTCTGTCTTTGTGTTCTGAGTTCAAATTCTGCTGGGGTCAACTTTGCCTTTCATCCTTTCGGGATCGATGAATTAAGTACCATTTGAAAACTGCGATCTTTGTAATCAACTTAATCTTTCCCTAAAACAGCCGGCCTTATGCAAAAATTTGAAATCAATTATTTAACTTCTTCCTCTGAAGAAGGAGCTGGTTTCTAAAGACGATACAAAACTCCATTATTAAAATGTAGATAGCAAAAGCAATGTCACATTTTAAACCCGAGAAAAGTCTTGCTTAGTTTTACTGTCATGCTTACAGATTGTAGTTGTAATGTGAAAGAGTTGGTTGATTTCTTTTTCTGAAAATGCAAACTTATTCAGACTGCCAGGCATTTACTTAGAAAACCAAGTGCACCAATTATTATTGGTATAAGTGTAGATTTGTAATCCAAATATAGGAACTGAAGGTTTCAAAGAAGTTGTCCATATTTATATTCTTTCTCCTTGATTTTCAAAGAGATTTTCTCTTTGATTTTCACATCAGCAGGACAGCCAACCTCCATGACAGTACATACTTTTCCTTGTCTGCCCCAAACAACAATATCTGATCTGTTATGTTTACACTTGATGTATGCATGTACACATTTTTACATACATATTTATATATATGCACATACACACATATATAATTGTATATGTATATATGTATACACACATACACACACATATGTATATATAATACAATGATGATATATATATATATAATCCTTTTTAACCATGTCATGCTGTGTTCCTGCTATTGTGGGAATAACTTAAATGTCATTTCTGATGGATTTCTGATAATGTGATAATGAACAACACATAGAGAAAAAATAAGATAAAATAATGAAATTAGACAACGGATCACATTGCAGCTTTGTAGCCAAGTGTGTTTATGACTTATTGTTTATGGTGTCCCTCATAGCTGGTGTTTACTTTTGTTTTTAATTGAAAAAATATAATTTTGAAATGAGAAGAGCATGTGATGAACCCAACACATCGTCTTGTAAATGAACAAGGTCTAGACTCTTCGCAATTCAGAAAAATATTGATATCTATTCTTTGAATGAAGAATTTACATTTATGCATACAATGAAAGTGATTCAGATGATCAAACTGGTGAAAGTAATGGGGAAAGCAATGATTTTTGGGAACAAGTATGGCGGTTGAAAGATAGGCTTACCATTGTTTTTCTCCCAAATTTTTTGTTGATTCTGTCCAATAGTTTGCCTAACAAATATGGTTGTTATTATTTTTCTCCTGATTTTTTTTTTGTCTTTTTATGATTCCATCACTAGTTTGTTTGTCTTGCAGACATGATAGTTGAGAGGAAGCTCTATTATTGTTTCTCTGAATATTTCTTGTGATTCCATCCATTAATTTGCCTCACAAATATGGCAGTTGAGAGAAAGACCTATTATTACATTTCTCCTGGATTTTTTTCTGATTCTGTCGATTAGTTTACCTGTAATCTTTACTCTTGAACTGTATTTGCAACATTTTCTTTTTTTGCTCAGAGCCCGAGTGGAGAGTAAAGTTAGAGACTGGGGTCCAGGTTTGAGGAGATTAATATACTCTGGCAGATTCAAATGTGAATATGCTAGTTGGTGCTGCTTTATGTTTGTGGAGAATAACTTCTTAAATAATGTGTTTGCAACATATTTAATTCATTGAGGAAAGGAGATTTTGAGCCACAACAGTATTTCAATCTGGTTATGTCTCTTCAATTAAAGGTAGCCTAGATCTATGAATCTAAGCAAGAATCTTGGTTTTTGTTAATATATATATATATAAAAAAAGAAAATGATTTTTGTTTTGCTGATGTGTTGCTAATATCAACCAAACTGATAATAAATCATGAGTGTATGGAGAACAGAAAAAATCAAAACAATGATGTAGATATTCATTCATAATACAATCAAGCAGATTCAAATGTGAATGTTTTTCACTTATATTTTACCGATAGAAAATAATCTTCAGACACTCTATTCACAACACATATGAGTCATTGATTTAAGGGAACTTTGAGGCACTCTAGTATTTCAACTTGGTGTCTCTGAAGTTAAAGGTTCCATGGGTCAATGATAACACACTGTCTGAAAAGAAAGTGTTTTCCGTAGACAAAATACAACAGTGGTTAGCATGTTTATGTTGAAATCTGCTGAAACATATTAAAAATGCTCCAGTATGGCCATAGTCAAATGACTGAAACACGTAAAAGAAGAAAAGAATACGACATTGTTTCGATTTTTGCTGTTCTCCATGCATCAACCAAGAATTTGTTCATAGAAATGTAGACAAGAACTAAAATTCTTCTTTTGATTCATTGAACAAGGGTACATGTGACTGAAGTGCCTTTCACTGAGGACATAACCAGGATGAAATAAATACTACAGTCTCTCAAAATTCCATTAGCACGATGAATTGAATGCATTGTGAACACACATTGTCTGAAAAAAGTTGTTCTCTGTAGACAAAATACAATAAACAGTGATTAGCATATTCACAATAAAATCTGCCAGAATGTATCATGAATGAATATATACATCGTTGATTTGATTTTCACCATTCTTTATGCATGTGAGTATCTGTTATATATATGTGTTAGTATGCACATGTATATGTCTGCACAGATACACTAACACACTCATGAATATATATATATATATATATATATTATATATATATGCATGTGTGTGTATGTGTGTGTGTGTTACTTATAATATTTTCATATCTCTTCTTTCTGTACTGTTGTATGTAATGTTAATTTTCATCTCAAATGTATCACCACCTGTTTTATGTATATATGCTGTGGGGACTGGTGTTTTGGGATACTTGCCATCTACCAAATTCTTTTCACAAAGCACTTGTTAGCCTGAGATTTTTGATAACAAAAAAGATCATTCACAAGATTCCATGCAGTGGGATGGGATTCAAAATCAGGTGATTCCAAAGCAAACTTCTTAACCACACTACCATACTTGCATCTATGAAAAATGCTATTATTGATCTGCTAAATATTTTGCAGGTCTGTATTTCTCTGCTAGTCTGTTAAGCTGTATATGAGAACATTTCTACAATGCAATGACAATGCAGTACTTGAAAGAACTGTCTCATCATGCATAGATAGCCATAGCCTGTTCTCTGGAAAGTTAAGGATATTCTTGATTTAGGCCCACATGCCAGGTGCAATCAAGCAAACCTATAATAAATGATATTTCCATTAGAGCATAGCGCATTTTTGTTAATTAATTAATTTGTTTATTTATTCTTTGAGACAATGTATTTAGGACCAAATTAGCCAATATATCAATCCTTCATTTTTGAAACTCTGTATGACTCATAGAGATTTAGCTGCTATTTTTTGCTGGTCGTAATATTGTGTAGAAGAGGCATGGGCCATCCTTTTCTAGCAGTAGTTCTTAAGAAATATTTGCTTACCATGAGTTAGGTTGTATCACCTAAAAAAAAATAACAAACCTCATATATTGTCTGTATTCATTAGTTGATAATTTGAGGGATTTTCCAGCTCTACAAGGCTTTGATCAAGAGAAAGCTTAAGTGAATGAAAAATAGAAAGAAGGAACATTATTCTAATTAACAGAATCGAACATAGAGATTATGCTATAAAATTTGAGCAGACATTCTTTGTTTGAATAATCAGGACATTATTTGTGCCATTCAAAAATTCATTAAGTTTAAGATCCATTAGTGCTATATACTCCTCAGGCTTGCTATAAAATATCCCTTGCTGAGAAAGTTACTTATATCAGAAATCACAAATAAAAATACTCTTGTATAAGTAATATCATCATCATCATCATTATCATAATTTGATGATTGCTTCCATGCTGGCATGGGTTAGATGGTTTGACTGGAGCTGGTAAGCTTGAGAGTTGCACCAGGTTACCACAGCTGGATACCCTTCTAGATGCCAACCACTACAAGTGTGTAATGGATGTGTTTATGGATGTGTTTATGAGCCACCAGCATTAGCCAAATATCTTTAATTACCTCACCTCCGAAAAAATGTAGAATTTCTCCTTTCTTATCTAATTTCAGTCTAGGGCACTAATTAATGACACTTAGAAAAATGAATATGTGAATAATGTGTTGTTCTTATTACTGTATATCGTTTAAAAATTTTCTTTCCATTTATTTATTTTTTCTTTTGTTTATATTCAAAAACTCTAATATTGTATTGTTAGTTAGATTCTGCAATTAAAACAAAAGTGTAAGAAAATATTTTAAACAAATAGATTTTTAAATTGTAAGAAGAGTATTAATAGAAACCATGAGAAATACATTTCCATGATTAAATCAGCCAGGATGCAATAGTTATTCTTGCAACTTGCATTTTCACTGTATACCATTCTATTGCTCAACCACTTTCCAAGTAATTGCACTAATGTTAACATTACAAATGTCTAATTAAAAATTTAAAAAAAACAGAATGTTGATGTTAGTAAATGAATTTGGTGTAAATAAAATTTTTAAACATTCAATTTAAATAATTGAAAGAATCCTCCACACACAGCCACTTAAAATTCCAAAATGTCTAAATAAATGTATTGATTAGAATGCTAAGTAAATCCATATATAGTAATTGGTCTCAAGGCTTTTAAATATTTAGTAACATTAACATATTAAAAATGCCATTTTAGTTATACACAAACACACACGAGTATGAGTGTGTGTGTGTGTGTATGTGTGTGAGTGTGTGTGTGTATGTGTGTGCATATATATATCTTCCTTTTGCATTTCTTTTCTGTGCTAGCAAGAGTTGAAGGATCATTGCAATTTCCTCAGACAGCATTATCGTTATTATTATTATTATTATTATTATTATTGTTATTATCATTATTATCATTATTATCATCATCATCATTATTATTATTATTATTATCATTATTATTATTATTATTATTACTATTGCTATTATTATTATTATTATTATTAGTAGTAGTAGTAGCAGCAGCAGCAGCAGTAGTAGTAGTAGTAGTAGTAGCAGCAGTAGTAGTAGTAGTAGTAGTAATTTTGCACTATTTACATGCACTATTTTTCTGCACTTTCTCTCTTCAGAGTGACACAATGTATCTTTCTGTCCAGTTTGGCTTGCCTGAAGAAGTAACTGCATGCTATAGAACATCCAATGTAACTGGCCACTGGCCACTGGAGCAGCTTAAATAAACTTCTCTGTACACGCATTCTTCTCTAGATTATGACTTAAACACACACACACACACACACACACACACACACACACACACACACACACACACACACACAACACACACACACACACAGACACACACACACACATGCACAGATAAAGAGAAAGGTAGATGGACAGAAAGACAGACAAAGAGACAGACAGATACATAGATAAATAGATAGACAGAAGGATGGATGGATGGATGGATGAAAGATATCGCATAATGGAGTGAATGGGATATATTTGTGTGATTATGTTACTTTCTCATTTGTGATTGGTTATAGCTGTCAACATGCATTGGTTTACATCTCTTGAAGTGAAGATAAATGCAATAAATCAAGAAATTATTTTACAATGATATGTATTACACCATAATTTGTCTTTGTAGTCCAGATTCATGCCACTGGCCACACTGAGTTGTTTTCCTTAGCTGAATTATGTTCTAGTTTTATGTATACTTGTGCGAGTCTGTGTATGTGTATGTGTATGTGTGTGTATGACTGCATGTTCGTGTATGTATGTATTTATGTATGTGTATATTTGCGTGAGGGTGGGGTGTTTATTTAGGGTAGATGGCTCTGTGGTTTGAGTGTTGCACTCATGACTGCATGATTGTGGGTCTGATTCTTGGAATGGATAGTGTGTTGTGTTATTGAGCAAAAATACCTCATCTCACATTGTTCTGTGATCATGTCAATATCTGATATGCAAATATACCATGTTTTTTCACAGATAATATCAATTTAATGGAGGAAGTGAGCTAATATAGAGCACAAATATTTGATCACTATAAAAAAACATCATCTGTATAGGTCATTATATCATAATCATCATCATCATCATCGTTTAACGTCTGCTTTCCATGCTAGCATGGGTTGGACGATTTGACTGAGGTCTGGCGAACCAGATGGCTGCATCAGACTCCAATCTGATCTGGCAGAGTTTCTACAGCTGGATGCTCTTCCTAATGCCAACTACTCTGAGAGTGTAGTGGGTGCTTTTACGCGCCACTGGCACGTGGGCCAGTCAGGTGATACTGGCAATGACCATGCTCAAATAGTGCTTTTTATGTACCACCTGCACAGGAACTGGTCCAGTGTATGTGGGTGTATGTGTGATAAAGTACTGAATGCATGTTACTGCATACACACAAAAGTGTGAAAATGTTCTCAATACAGAAGTAGCTGTGTGGTAAGGAGCTTGCTTCCCAACCACGTGGTGCTGGGTTCAGTCACATTGCATGGCATTTTGGAAAAGTGTCTTCTACTATAGCCTTCGGCTGACCAAAGCCTTGTGAGTGGATTTGGTACACGGAAACTGAAAGGAGCCCATTGTATATATGTATATATATATATATATACACATGTGTGTGTATGTGTGTGTGTGTTACTTATAATATTTTCATATCTCTTCTTTCTGTACTGTTGTATGTAATGTTAATTTTCATCTCAAATGTATCACCACCTGTTTTATGTATATATGCTGTGGGGACTGGTGTTTTGGGATACTTGCCATCTACCAAATTTTTTTCACAAAGCACTTCTTAGCTTGAGATTTTTGATAACAAAAAAGATCATTCACAAGATTCCATGCAGTGGGATGGGATTCAAAATCAGGTGATTCCAAAGCAAACTTCTTAACCACACTACCATACTTGCATCTATGAAATATCTATATAATTATTTATATGTGTGTGTGTGTACGTATGTATGTGTGTGTATGTATGTATGTATATATGTATGTATGTATATGTATCTTTGCGTGTGTGTCTGTGTTTGTCCTCCCATTACCATTTGACAACTGGTGTTAGTGTGTTTTAGTTCCCATAACTTAGTGGTTCAGCAAAAAAGCCCGATAGAATAAATACTAGGTTTGAATGATAAGTACTGGGATTAATTCATTTATCTAAAAAGTTCAAGGCAGTGCTCCGACATGGCTGCAGTTAAATGACTGAAACAAGTAAAAGATAAAAGATACAAGAATTAATATTATACCTAAATAAAGTAACCAATGAGCTGTCAGAATTATTGACCACAGAAGTTGATGTCATCGACTTAGCCCCTCCCCCAAAATTGCTGGCCTTGTACTAAGATTTGAATTCAGCATTATTTAATCAAAGATGACAGTGAGCTGACAGAATAAATAACATTTGGGGCAAAATGCTTAGTGGAATTTTGTCTTTCTTCGTGTTCTGTGCTCAAGTTTCTCCTAGGTTGACTTTGCCTTTCATCCTTTCAGGGTTGGTAAAATTAGTACCAGTTAAACACTGGGGGTCGTTGTAATCAAGTTACCCCCCCCCCCCAATTACTGATATTGTACCAAAATTTGAAATCAATATCATATTTAATTAAAGCTAAGGTTTTACTATTACAATCCTGGATATTTGAGTGGTAGTCAATTATGAAAAGAGAGTGAAGAGCAAAGAGAAAAAAGGGAGAAGCAGAAAGAGAAGACAAGAATGAAGGTACTTTAAACAATCTTACAAAGATCTCTTAAAGACAATATGAAAGTAGAAAAAAGAAAAGGACAGAGTGACTGTATATTTTTGATATACTCTTTTACTCTTTTACTCTTTTATTTGTTTCAGCTATTTGACTGCAGCCATGCTGGAGCACCGCCTTTAGTCAAGCAAATCTACCCCAGGACTTATTCTTTGTAAGCCTAGTACTTATTCTATTGGTCTCTTTTGCCGAACCGCTAAGTTACAGGGACGTAAACACACCACCATCGGTTGTCAAGCGATGCCGGGGGGACAAATACAGACACACAAACACACACACACACGAACACACACCACATATATATATACATATATACGATGGGCTTCATTCAGTTTCCATCTACGAAATCCATTCACAAGGCTTTGGTCAGCCCGAGGCTATAGTAGAAGACACTTGCCCAAAGTGCCACGCAGTGGGAATGAACCCGGAACCATGTGGTTGGTAAGCAAGCAACTTACCACACAGCCACAAAAAAAAAGAAAATCCATTATGCAAGTGTTAATTGCAAAGCATTCAAATATAAACTCATGAAATCAATGATAAAAAAATTATTGCAACAGTCTATAACCAAAACATTAATCTTAGTAATTTATGCATTTCAGTGAAATTAAATTATTTTACTCCATAATGGAAATATCCACAATGGAATCTCTGAATATATTCCACTTTGCAGACACAAAATCCATTTGTACTAAATAATTACAAGTTCCTCTTACCATTAGTGATCTCTTATTCATTATGTATTAAACTACTATAAAGTTATCTCTCCTATGTTATATACTGGACAGTCATAAATAAATAATTCTCTAAGATTGTCTATCATTACAACTATGTGGTTGTGTGTGTGTGCGTATATCATATATATATATATATATATATATATATATATATATATATATATATATTATATATATATATATATCTTTCTATTTGTGTGTTTATATGTACACATGTGTATTTATTCTTGATACATTGTAATTCTTATTTACAATAGTTGTCTTCCATATCAAGATATGCAATCTTTCAAGAACATTTTTATTCATGTTTGTTTTTCCTGAACATTGTATTATGCTGTCCTTGTAACCAGAGAGAAAGAAATGTTTCTGTCTGGCCTCTCATCTCTCTGGTACTCGTCTTCTTCCCTGCAGCTTGGGTCATAAGGGATGGCACGGGATCTTTGTTCAGTCTCCCTAACACCATCCTCATCTTTGTATTTGTCCTATCCAAGGCTGGTTATAATATCAGTTTTACAAGATTTATTGGGGAGTAATTTAAAATTAAAACAACTACAGAACTACATTCTCTTGCCTACCTTCTTATTTCTTTATTGCCCACAAGGGGCTAAACATAGAGGGGACAAATAAGGACAGACATAGGAATTAAGTCGATTACATCGACCCCAGTGTGTAACTGGTACTTAATTTATCGACCCCGACTGGATGAAAGGCAAAGTCGACCTCGGTGGAATTTGAACTCAGAACGTAACAGCAGATGAGATACCACTAAGCATTTCGCCCGGTGTGCTAACACTTCTGCCAGCTTTCCACCATTCTTACCTACCTTTTTGCCATTTCACAATTACTGATCAAGAGTGCCATATTGAAAAAAATTTTGACTGTTTTAGATGGGTTTATAGACAACTGTTTTAGCAGCAACTACAGCCATCCCCAGATAGACATACAAATTTAATGCTATTATTGTTGCTCTTTAGATCTAGGTGAAGTCTGATCAAGAAGACTTATGGTCAAAGGACTTCTGATCAGGATTGCTGCACCATTTTTTATTTCTTAATTTCACATATTATCTTAGGTTTTTTTTTTACTCAATGCATCCTTCCCTTTTTAAAATGGTAGGAAGGGATTTGGTTGCTATTTCTTGCTGATCATGTTATCACATTTCTGTCTCTTTGCTAGTACACATAACACAGGAAGAAATCAGACATTTTATATCATTGTTTTTGTTGTCGTTTAACCAAAAGATTAACCCTGAGTGAATATGGGTGCAATACCATAGTTATAGTCAAATATCCTTCAGTCAAGACCATCTTATTGTTTTGGAGTATTTAGGAGTACATTACATAATGTGTGCTTATCTTTTCAAGATGAAAGGTGTGATATGAAGGCACTTTAATTGTGTTTCTAACAAGTTAAGTAACCAGAGAGGAATTATGGAAGGAGTCAGATACAAAAGAAATAAAATAGAGATTACAAGGTATAAACATCTATAAACATGTATAAAAGGAACATGATGTAGAAAGAAGATTAAGCTGCTATGGGATGTGAGGCATATAGAGGATAACAGTATAAATAAGTACAGAGTATTTAGAGAGGGTGGAGCCTGTAGAAGAGGGACACCTACAAAGATATGAAATGAAGTAGGGAAGGCTGATTCAAGCAGCTCAGTCTCATAGTGTATTATCAGGACTGATGACATGCTACAGTAGAGAAATCCTGTCCAACCATGCTGGTATGATGGAACAAGCGTTAAATTAGAGGGAATGAAGGAAGCTGGGTGTTATAACATAACAATATTTTTAGTTTCTTTGTCCACCATTTGGCACCAGCTGAGTTACCATCTGCTTCCCCACATATATATATATATATATATATATATATATATATAATATATATATATATATATATATATATATATGTATATATATATAATCAAAATAAGCAACAAGGATGTCCAGAGGTAATGCAGTATGATTGTTTCATTTAATTGAATTCTATGTCTTTGTGCAGCTGAGGATTGCTCTGCATTTTAAATTGATGTAATGATTGCCTTGATCAATTAAATGGAGTTATATGAAACGATTGTACTGCATTACCTCTGGATATCCTTGTTGCTTACTTTGATTTTAATCTCCTTACTTTGAAATGCTTTGGATAACACCGTATTAAATTCTGGTGCCTCAACTTAAGTACCATATTCATCTGAATCTATATATATATGTATGCATGTATGTATGTACATGCACACAAACAAAATATTATATGTACGCATGTATGTATGTATCTATATGTGAAGGCTGTTTCAACTGTCCTTTTAACATTTAAATAATATATAGCAATTTTATTGTATACATTATTATAACTTGTGTTTATGTTATTTCAGTACTCTTTCAAATATAATGTAAATATTGTTTGGCACACACACACACAGTCTCTCTCTCTCTCTCTCTCTCTCTCTCTCTCTCTCTCTCTCTCTCTCTCTCTCTCTCTCTCTCTCTCTCTCTAGATACATACATACATACATAGACAGATAGATAGAAATATATTAAAACAAAAGTTAAATTCTGGTCATAGGGTTACCAAAGGCTTCATAACCACAAAAGCCACAGCCTTGTAGATAGCTCATCACACTCTATATAAAGACAAAAAAAATTAAACTTTCTGCCATGCAGATGTGGTATATATGTAAGTATATATACAAATTTTAATAAGGGTAGAAATTGATATTAATCAATTAAAACCAGTGGCCTAGCATATTAAAAAATCCGAAGATTAAAATATTTTTACATACAAAATTTAAAGGACTGACCACTATTTGAGAACATATTCTTTGTGGAAAATAGCGATTTGACGTCTATATCTGGCATGTTGACGGTACACTTTAAGTGGTCAGTCCTTTAAATTTTGTATGTAAATATATATATATATATATATTGCTTCATATATATTATGTAAGTGATTATTAAAAGATGAGATGAAATTCATTGTCCCAATAGCAATCCTATTCATATGCTCAAGCATACCAAATTCAACAGCCACATGTGTTCTCATATCAGTAGTAGGACAGTAGAAAAGCAATCAAAGAATTTCTGGCCCATAGAAGTGGACACGGATGGACTGGAAAAAGGAGTTTAATGAAGTTATTGAGGATGTGGATTAAGGTTGCAGTGAAGTAGTGGAAAGGAAGAATACAAACAGAGGCAAAATATATACTAAAAAGCTCAACTGATTTTGGTTGCTTGCCAGTTAATATTAATGCAAAAAGGACCTATGAACCATCATCCTGTATACGTGTGTGTGTTTTATGTATGTGTGAGTATGTGTGTGAATGTGTGCATATATACATACATACAAATATATATATATATATGTATACATATATATATATATATGCACACACACACATTATATGTCTATTTTTAAATTTTTCTATGTGTGTGCAGATACATATATATATATATATACACATATATATGCATATATGTATGTATATATAGCTATATATATATATATATATATATATATGTATGTATGTATACATATATATATATATATATATATATACACACACACACATATATATATATATATATATATGCATATATGTATGTATATATATATATAGGTGTGTGTGTGTGTCTGTGTGTATAGGTAACTAGCTGAGAAATGAGAGAATATATTAAAACACAGAGAGAAATCTCTAAATATTTTCTCTGTGAAGAAACTAAATATTAGCAATGACAAAACCTCATAAATATACAATATGAATGGCACTAAGGTGTATGCTTTAAATCAACTTTCGAAAATTGATGGCATATTTGTAAATTGCTTTACTGTTTGCAATTAACTTTAACAGCTTTGACTAAAAATCATTGAACGAATTCCCAATTTAGGTAATATTTCATTATCTTATTTGATGGCTCTATAAATTCATGCATTCAAAATTCATGTTAGTCAGAAATATAGGAAGCAGTAAAGTATAATTCACATTCTCTTCCCCATTCATATTTCTCTATTGAACGTAGAAAGAAAGTTTATTTCATCCATGCTGACTGACAGCAGCACAAAGATTAGGTGTCTACAGAATTGTGCTGGTGCAGTCAAGGTTCAAATGTTCAATTTATGTCAGTAACAAACAGAGACTTAGAAGCTGAATCCCTTGTGCATGCATTCACCTATGAGAAATAAAGGAGGGCTATGCCTTTAAAATTATTATACATAATACTATGGCATACTGGAGGAGGTTCTTCTCTTCATTTTTTTTTTTTCTCTTCTGTGTAACGCTAATAAATTCAGTATTATGTTTATATATATATATACAGAAAAGTCATTTTATTCTGCACAGGTAGAAATATAGAAAAAGTGTGAAAATGCACTGGAGTTTGTTTAGAATTTTTATTTTAAAATTTTTAAAGGGTTTTACTGGGTTGACAGCCCTTTCTGGTTTTCAAACTCTGGTGCAAGTCTCTTGCAGAGAATCAAGACAGTTGCAGCATAGCTCTACGTCTTTCTATCTCAACTTTTAGAAAATCAGAGAAATTTGTGAAAGTCTTTAAAAATTTGAAAATAAAAATCTAAACAAATCCTAGTGCATGCATTTCCAGCTTCTTATTACTATACACACACACACCACACACACACACACACACACACACACATATATATATATATAATATATATATATATACGTGTATATATATATATACATACATACACCCTCACACACACATATATATAAATGTAGGGATAAGCAACTTAGACAGATATATATGGTGTGTATATATATATATGTATATATATATATATATATATATATATATATATATATATATATATATATATATATATGTACACACCATATATATCTGTCTAAGTTGCTTATCCTACATTTACTCCTATATATGTATGAGGGGTGTATGAAAAGTTTTGAGTCTAACCTAGAAACGGGGCTGCTAGGTAGCTGAAACAATTTTTTCTGGTAAGTACAGTCTTTTCGGAGTATTCTTGCTCATTTTCATGATTCTGATATTTTAATTTTCTTTGTTACAAATGTTTGAATAAACATGTGTCGAGGTTACAGGGAAAATGGAGAAAACTGAGTATTTGTGATGTCATAAAGTACCTTCATTTGAAAGGCATGACTCCATCAGAAATCCATGAAGATATGGTGAGAACCTTAACAGACAATGCTCCTTCATATGCAACAGTCAAACGCTGGGTAAATGAATTTCAGCATGGCAGGGAGAGTGTGGAAGATGATCCCACAGCAGGGAGCCCTCCAACTGCAAACACTGAAGACAACATTGACCTTGCTCTTGATATGATAATGCAAGATCATCGAATATTATGTCGCCAGATAGCTGAGAGACTGGGCATCTCAAATAAAAGAGCAGACAACATTGTAACAAAAGAACTTGGGTTCTCAAAGGTTTCTGCAAGGTGGGTCCCTCGCATTTTGACTCCTGAACAGAAACGCACCAGGTGCACTTTGTCTACGAGCAATCTGGAACTGTTTGGAGCCGACGAAGAGAATTTTCTTGCTCGTTTTATTACAAAGGACGAAAGTTGGGTTCATCACTACCAGTCTGAAACCAAAGAACAATCAAAGCAGTGGAAGAACACATCTTCTACCCCAAAGAAGGCCAGGTCACTCCTTCAGCTGGCAAGGTCATGGTGTCAGTTATTTTTGATTTTCAAGGTGTCTTGCTGATCGATTACCTTGAAAAGGGTCACACCATGACAGGGCTGTATTATTCTCAGCTACTGTAATGTCTCTGGGAAGGAATCAAAGAAAAAAGTCAGAAATGCTCACCAGAGGAGTCCTTTTTCATCACGACAATGCTCCAGCCCACACCTCAGTGATTGCAATGGCAACAATTCCTGATTGTGGATATGAACCTGTTCTCCGTCTGCCTTATTTACTAGACTTAGCTCCCTCTGACTTTCATCTATTCCCAAAAATGAAAAAATCCCTGGCTGGTTGCTATTTTGCCACTGACAATGATGTCATAGACACTGTAGGAAGTTTCTTAATATCTCAAACAAAAGAGTTCCGCTACGCTGGGATAATGGCACTTCAGCACCGCTGGAGAAAGTGTTCAGCCATCAAAGAGGACTATGTTGAAAAATAAATCATCAGAAGTCTTGTACTCTTTTGTTTTTTTGAGGCTCAAGACTTTTCAGACACCCCCTCGTATGTATGTGTGTGTGTGTATAGAAAATGAAGGAGTGTTGTTTTTTACGTGTATAATTTGTAGAAGGAACTGCTTGAGTCATGCAGGCTTGGTCATCCGTCAGAGAAGTCACAGAAATCAACCCCTTGTTAATTGTTATATGGCTATTCTTCTCAACAGAACATGCGCAGCCTGTGGAAAGATATGCAGTTCAGTTGGAAGATTATAAAAACATGTCAAAAGACTTCATATTGTGGCATCTGCTTCTTCTGCCAGCCAACACGGCTGTGCATGATGCAATAAAATGTGCAAGATTTTGGCAGGTCTAAGGAGTCATATGAGGGCCTCACACTGTATTATCAATGACTCATTTCAATGATACTTTCTAATAATGATTTTGCTCGTATACGAGAAAGCATCTACTATATGTATGCATGTATGTATGTATGTATACATATATATGTATATGTATGTGTGTGTGTGTGTGTGTGTGTGTATAGGCAAGTCTCTTCTACTACAACCTCGGGCTGACCAAAGCCTTGTGAGTAGATTTGGTAGATGGAAACTGAAAGAAGCCTGTCATATATATAAATATATATATATTATATATATATATATATGTGTGTGTGTGTGTATATGTTTGTGTATCTGTGTTTGTCCCCCCAACATCACTTGACAACTGATGCTGGTGTGTTTACGCCCCCGTAACTTGGTGGTTTGGCAAAAGAGACCGATAGAATAAGTACTAGGCTTAGAAAGAATATGTCCTGGGGTCGATTTGCTCGACTAAAGGTGGTGCTCCAGCATGGTCGCAGTCAAATGACTGAAACAACTAAAAGAGAGTAAAAAAATATATATATATAGGAGGAATTACAACCGTGTTTCGTGGTCTGCTATCACAACAGCTCCTTTATAGGATCCAGTTAGCTCAAGACATCATCAGGAGGAACCACGTCTGGTATCGGCCCCTACTCCTCTACCGTTTGACGTGGCGGCCCCCCTCTTTCGGAGGTGTCTTCAGCTCTGGTGTTGGGTGCATGTCTTCTTTCTTCTTCTTTCTTCTGTTCCCTGGCCTCTTCGATGTATCGTCAGCGAGTGTCAGCCGGTGACTGACTGTCTTGTCAAATTTTTCCCTTTAAGTACCTGCCACATAGGCTCCAACAGGCAGCCCCAGCAAGTTGTCACGTGACACTGTCTCACCAAGAGAGTAAAAAAAGAAATATATATATATATGTTTGTACATATTTGTACTTATGTATACTCTATTTGCTGGTAGATTGGATGTGCATTTCTCATTGGGCTATTAAAGAAACCTGGCATGTTAATTTGAGACCAGCTTCGGGCTCATACAACTGAGCTCGCTTAGAGGAATATTGGAGAACTGAAAACCCAATTAGCTGTAATTCCAGGAGGCCTAACCAGCCAGTTATAGCCTTTAGATATTTCAATCAATAAGCCATTTAAAAGATCCATATGGGAGGAGTGGAGCAAGTAGATGGATGCAATTTTTCAGATTCTGAAGTGACACCAACAGGAAGAATGTGTGTGTGTGTGTGTGTGTGTGTGTGTGTGTGTGTGTGTGTGTGTGTGTGTGTGTGTGTGTGTGTGTGTGTGTGTGTGAGTGTGTGTGTGTGAGTGTGTGTGTGTGAGTGTGTGTGTGTGAGTGTGAATATATACATTTTCCGTTATGAAGTACCCACCTTCTTAGTCTATACAATACACACACAGCAATGTTATCAGATTCTCAAAAACTGCTAGATATGTGCGTATTTGGGAATTTTTGTATGTGGGAAGTAAATAGATAGGTAAAATATATTTGTATGACAACATGACAAATCACCATCTCAGAATTTACTACAAAAACCTTTAAAAAATAGTTTGATGGACAATGGGGAAATCTCATTGAGTCAGATTACAGTTTTTTATGAATATTTTTTCTGGCTGGGAAATAACACAAATATACTGTACTTAGAGTTTGAATTGGGTTCTTGTACTATGTCAGTGATATATTGATATTTTACCCTTATTGTGAGTCAAAGCATTTTGATTCCTGAGGGAAACAATTTTATAAGGAAACTGCAGTGTTGAATGTAATGAATCTTATTGGAAACAAATATACTTTAAAAATTATAGCATCAGTTGCTTGATAAGGAGAGAATAGATGAAAAAGATATCAAACTATAAAGCTATTGATTTAAGGGAGCAGATGAATGAATTTACTATTAAGCTAAATTCCCAGTAAGGTTTAACCATTTTATGCTTGTAAACAAATTAATCCATTTTAATAAAAAGCACTGACATGAAAGGGGATCTGAAAATATGTCAATGCCTGAGTTTGATTGTCAAAACTGTTTTGCCATTATATAAAAAAGTACCAGTGTGAATAATTGTCTAATGTGAGATAAAAAGTACTTTACTCAGATGTTGTTTATTGTTTCTGGAGTCTTTTTCTTTTCATCTTCTTTTTTTGATGTTATATTATTTAGTAACAAATATGTTACACATGCTATTGTTTTGTTATATTACACACCAATGGGAGCATGAGGAATGGAAAGATAATTTTAAAGTCTTATATGTACCCAATCACACTCTTTGTTATTTGCACACACATACATAGGTGCAGGAGTGGCTGTGTAGTAAGTAGCTTGCTAACCAACCACATGGTTCCGGGTTCAGTCCTACTGCGTGGCATCTTGGGTAAGTGTCTTCTGCTATAGCCTCGGGCCGACCAAAGCCTTGTGAGTGAATTTGGTAGATGGAAACTGAAAGAAGCCTGTCATATATATGTATATATATATATATGTATGTGTGTCTATATGTTTGTGTGTCTGTGTTTGTCCTTCTAGCATTGCTTGACAACCGATGCTGGTGTGTTTATGTCCCCGTCACTTAGCAGTTCGGCAAAAGAGACCGATAGAATAAGTACTGGGCTTACAAAGAATAAGTCCCGGGGTTGATTTGCTTGACTAAAGGCGGTGCTTCAGCATGGCCACAGTCAAAATAACTGAAACAAGTAAAAGAGTAAAAGAGAGAGTATACATACACACATATACATGCACACACACACATGCACTTACATACATATACATATACATGCACACACTCTCTGTTTCTCAATGTGACTTTCTCACACATACACAATTCCATGGTAATGTGATTGACATATTACTTATAGGATAACCAAAAGAACTTATTCACAGTCCATGCTGTTAATATCAATTTACTGTACAACATTTACATTTTGTACTCAGAACATTTCATATAACAAGAAAAAGATACAAGGGGAGAGAAAGAGAAAGAGAAAGATTTGTTGTTGGTAAAATGAAATCAGTTCTAATTAAGCAGAGCTATAAATTTATTCAAACTCTTATCATCCTGCTGTTGTTTTTTTTTTTTTAATAATCTATGAATAACATACCCTATATTACATTATTCAATGTGTCCAATTCGATGTAGCAACACAGAACATTAGTTGCGATTTCTAGCTAGCTGAATGATTATGGAAAGTTTGAGGAACAGAACCCTCTGCCTTCACAGTTTTTACCTATTTACTACCAGACAGCAAGGCAAATTATGCTGATACAATGCGGAATCAAAGAGATATCCATATAATTAATCTAGATCTCTATTCAGTGTCATTTGCAGATCCCATAGTCAATGACACAATTTATCATCAAAGACATGTATTTCTGGTGAGTTTAATAAAATTTATTTTTCTCTAGTTCTGTCCACCTCTTGTGTATCTCCCCACATCTCATTCATTCCTACTCTTGCTATTATGATGATCTTCTTCTTTCTGTAGTCCTCCCTTTCTTTCAGGCTTGGTTGGTGAACATTTTTAAACTTCAAGTTTCTCTTTGTGCAAAAACCTAAGGTCAACAAGCCCTTTCATGAATCATTTCCCATTGCCAGGAACATTATCCTTAATCTTGTGTTTCCAAGACAGGCTAAATTTTTTTTTCTGGGACATATTTTAGAGGAAAAACTGTATCAAGAAATATAGTATATCGTTATAATTCATTTGCGGTTGAGTCACATAAAATTACAAGACAATCACAAGAAATGTGAGTGTGTGTGTGTGTGTGTGTGTACACGTGTGTATGCAAGCATGTGTGTGTTTAATTATATTCACTCTCTAATCTGGAACTAATCTACAAGCAAAGCTAACATTATAAAACACAGTCAAGTGTGTCATTAGATTTTGGAGAAATTATTTAAAAAAAGGAGTGGCTGTGTGGTAAGTAGCTTGTCTACCAACCACATGGTTCCGGGTTCAGTCCCACTGCGTGGCATCTTGGGCAAGTGTCTTCTGCTATAGCCCCGGGCCGACCAATGCCTTGTGAGTGGATTTGGTAGATGGAAACTGAAAGAAGCCTGTCGTATATATGTATATATATATATGTGTGTGTGCGTATGTTTGTGTGCCTGTGTTTGTCCCCCTAGCATTGCTTGACAACCGATGCTGGTGTGTTTACGTCCCCGTCACTTAGCGGTTCGGCAAAAGAGACCGATAGAATAAGTACTAAAGGCGGTGCTCCAGCATGGCCGCAGTCTAATGACTGAAACAAGTAAAAGAGTAAAAAAAAAAAGAGTAAAGAGTATACTATTGTCTTAGGTTACACAGTTGATTCCAGCTTAGTATTCAAACATTTCAAAAGAAGCTTTATAGAATTAATGCTGACATTGAGTGTCATAACTCTAAATTTATTCTTCTTTCATGTGTAAACAATTAAATCTCTAATTGTTTTAAAGCAATTTTTATATTTTTCTTTTGATCTTTTTAATCATTTGTACTATTTAACTATTGTCGTTTATATTTCATATTACAATTATATGAACTTAACACCATTATTGCTATTTTCTCTCAATCAATTGGACCACTGGTTATCAAGTATGTCTAATCAGATCTGCCATGTTACAAAAGAATTTCTGATATCTTTTATCCTTTATCCTTCTCTTATATCCTTTATCTTTTTAATATAGATACAAACGTAGTTGTGAGGTAAAAAGTTTGCTTCCAAGCCACATGTTTTTGGGTTCAGTCCCACTGTATGGCACCTTGGCCAAGTGTCTTCTACTATAAACCTTGGGCCAGCCAAAGCCTTGTGAGTAGATTTGGCAGAAACTAAAAGAAGTTTGTTTTGTGTGTATGTATGTATGTGTGTGTGTGTGTGTGTGTGTGTGTGTGTGTGTGTGTGTGTGTGTGCATATCACAGGTGTGGGTGCGTGGTAAAAAGTTTGCTTCCCAGTCACATGTTTCTAGGTTCAGTCCCACTGCATAGCATTTTGGGCAAGTATCTTCGAGTATGACATTAGGGGCCAACCAAAGCCTTGTGAGTGGATTTGGTTGGTAGAAACTGAAAGAAGTCTGTTGTGTGTGTGTGTGTGTGTGTGTTTGTGCGTGTATGTGCATGTGTGCATGTGTGCATTTGTCACCCATCACTGCTTGACAACCAGTGTTGGTGTACTTCTATTTCCATAACCTAGTGGTTCAGCAAAAGACTCTGATAGAATAAATATTAGGCTTGAAAATTGAAGTGCAGGAACAATTCATTCAACAAAATCCTTTAAGGCAATGCCATAGCATGGTTGCAGTCAGTGACTGAAACAAGTGGAAGATAAACAGGAAACGATATGTGAAAATGAGAAGGAAGTTATAACTACTTTTATCAGATGTGTTGAGAAATGAAGAAAATCATTTTTGAAATTCCTTTTTACAAACAATCTATATCAAATATTAAAATCGCATTATAAATAATAGGCTAATTAGCATTTATATAATAGACTAACATTTATCTAACTAACAATTATCTATTTTCCTAATTGGATACACTCATCAACAAGCAATTAACCCAATCGAATTTAGAATGAGTGATTCTCTTTGTAACAGTATGTGAAAGGAAAGGATGAGGTAATAGATGTTATACAGAAATCAAAACCAGGCTGTGTTCCATAAAACGTTTTATAAAATTTTATTTATTTTATTTTGCTTCCTTTCTTTCATCTCAATCAATGATATCTGACAGATGGATTGAAATAGTTTATTTGTGAAGTCCTTATTCAAATGAAAATATCATTGAAATGTAAATAGGCAAAAATATTAAGAAAAAAAACCCCAAAAAAACAAGAGGTTCACTTGTGAATACCAAAACATGTAACCAATATCTTAGGAATTTTTATACTCTGACAAAGATTTAATGGTATATTCTATGCCTTTTTTTACTAATTTCAATCATTCAATTCTAGGCATTCTGGGGTAGCTCTCTTCTATGAACTCAAGTACATATTTTATTGACTTCAGAATGATTAAAGATATACTGGGGCAGGATTTGAACTCAAAATGTGAAAGGATACTCTTTTACTCTTTTACTTGTTTCAGTCACTTGACTGTGGCCATGCTGGAGCACTGCCTTTAGTCAAGCAAATTGACCCCAGGACTTATTCTTTGTAAGCCTAGTACTTATTCTATCGGTCGCTTTTGCCGAACTGCTAATTTACTGAAATGAAAACACATCACCATCGGTTGTCAAACGATGTTGGGGTGGGGAAAAACACAGACACACAAACACACACACATATATATATATATATACATATACATATATACGATGGGTTTCTTTCAGTTTCTATCAACCAAATCCACTCACAAGGCTTTGGTCGGCCCGAGGCTATAGTAGAAGACACTTGCTCAAGGTGCCATACAGTGAGACTGAACCCGGAACCATGTGGTTGGTAAGCAAGCTACTTACCACACAGCCATTCCTACGCCTATAGAATAAAATAAAATAACACATGCTATTTTGACCAATGTTCTAACTATTTCTGCTAACCATTGACAACACACAGCTACACAACTTTAAACAATATTTTCCATAATCAATCATAAACAATTATGAAACACATTCTAAGAAAATTATGTAATACACAGTATGTCATATAAGAATTTGTTTCCAGCTATGCACTATAATGAGTGTTTTTGTTATAAATCCATGGAATAATGTGCATGCCAGATAATTGAAGATCTGTGATTTCACTTTAAATTAATTTTATTCAGTTTCTGTGCAATCAGAACTGTACATGCTCAGTCAGTTAAACTGTTTTAAATATCAGGCAATGACCAAAGGAAATCATCTGGGTATATAGATTTAGCAGCTGTCTTTGAAAACTATACAACATATCACATGACATATAATCATTATTTCAAGAGGTTATAATTACAAATTGTCTCAAACTCTGACTACAAATACATTTAAATATATTTTCATGTTGTATATTGTATTATGTTTTTATACAGTGTTCTTAGCAAAGGTTTGTAACTCACAGACATCAAGGACCACTTGGTTGCAAGCAGACATAAGGAGGTAATACTGTAGCTTTTAAAGGCAATAGAATTTAAAGTATTTACTCCAAATCTTCCATAGTGCAAACAATTAGAATATGCCATAGTTGCAAGAGAAGGCACATGGCTCATTGGTTAAAGTGCCGGGCTCACAGACATGAGGTAGTGAGTTCAGTTCCTGGATTGGGCTGTGTTGTGTTTTTGAATGAAAGCTTGTGGATTAGTGACTAGGGTGTTGGAGTTATGATTATAAGATTGTGGTTTCGATTCTTATACTGGGCAATTCATTGTATTCCTGAGCAAAACTCTTCATTTCACATTACTCCAGTCTACTCAGATGGCAAAAACGTGTAATCCGACAACGAACAGGCATTTCATCCAGATGGAGAATTTATACAATATAGAAACTGAGAAACCAGCCCTTATGAGTCAGCATGACTTGAGAAGGAAAATTTACCATTACTTTTTGTGTTCTTTAGCAAGGCACTTTATTTTACATCACTCTAGTTCACTCAGCTGAAGAAGTGAGTTGCTATGTCATTGGTAAGCTATATCAGCCTTTGCCTTTTCATTAGGTGACATCAGTGGTGTGGAGAGAGGAGGCTGGTATGCATGAGTGACTGCTGGTCTTCCATAAATAAACTTTCCCGGACTTGTGCCTCACAAGGTAACATTCTAGGTGCAATCCAATGGTCATTCATGACTGAAGGGTGTCTGTCTATACTTGCAAACAGGAAGTAGATACCCATCAACTGCTTAATGTAGTGAAAGGTGAATAAACTTCAGCACTGTGCAACAATTACACATAGTACATATTAAGAACATATGATGCAAGAGTTGGTATCAAAAAGTTCCTGGACTAGTTCAGTAGCTCACCAAAAGATGGCAGCAGATAGCTGCATGTGTGATGAGAGCTAGTAGTGATCTTCATGAAAAAAGGAACACTCCGTCGGTTACGACGACGAGGGTCCCAGCTGATACGATCAACAGAACAGCATGCTCGTGGAATTAATGTGCAAGTGACTGAGCAATCAACAGACACGAGTACCCTTAACGTAGTTCTCAGGGAGATTCAGCGTGACACAGAGTGTGACAAGGCCGGCCCTTTGAAATACAGGAACAACTCATTTTTGCCAGCTGAGTGGACTGGAGCAACGTGAAATAAAGTGTCTTGCTCAAGGACACAACGCATCACCGGGAATCTAACTCACGACCTTACAATCGTCAGCCGAATGCCCTAACCACTAAGCCATGCGCCTTCACTTTGATCTTCATGAGGCAGTGTGCTGTATGACATTGCTGTTTATTTCACAAGTTCTAGAATTTGTGTTTTCATAATCACATGCATGTTGTGGTCTGTGATTTTATCTTGAACAGGAACAAAGAACCAGCATAAAATTTTGCATAAAACTTGGGAAATCAGCTACAGAAATATTGAGCATGCTTTTAGAAGCTTACAGCAATGAGGCAATGGGTCTATGCAATGTTTCAAGTGGCACAGGTTCTTCAAAAGTGGAAGAACATCCTTGGAAGATGGTGAGCAATCTGGAAGATCTGCCACAAGTGTCATAACCCAGAAATGTAGTACTGCGCATCGAGAATTTGTTCCCCAGGATCAGACCATCAATCAAGAGTTCTTCTGTGACAGTTTGAAGCATTTCAGGGATGACATTCAGCGAAAGCGACCGAATCTGTAGAATACAAAGAATTGGATTCTTCATGACAACAATACACCCAGTCAGTGAGCTCTCCTCACTCATGAGTTTGTCATCAAAACAAAATGGTATTACTTCTATACCCACCTTTTTCACTAGATTTAGCACCTGCAGACTTCCATCTCTTCCCCAAGATTAAAATGTAGCTCAAAGGTCACTGTTTAAACACCACTGTCAAGATTCAAAGCGAATCACAGATCTTTGACTCACTTCTGGAAAATGACTTCCAAGCTGGATTCCAAAATGTGGCAGGATCACTGCCATCAGTCTATTGCTGTGCAATGTGATTATTTTAAAGGAGATTATATTAAAAGTTAGGTAAAAAAGTTACTTTTTCTTAAACATAACTAGTCCAAGAAGCTTTTGATACCACCTCATACACAGGAATCGGAATCTGTGGTTAAAGGTAAGATTAGGTGAAAATTACCAGACTTGTCTGATACAAGAGAACCAACCAAACCATCGATGCATACTACAGAAAGGACTAAAGGTCTTACTAAAATTTTAAGTTACCCAATGCAAAATAAATATTTATCCAAGTGTATTTTTCAAATTCAATCATTCTATTTACATATTTTTTGCAGAATCTAGCTCTGAGCTATTGGATTTTAGAAATTTACATGTATCTTCTGAGTCCAATATTCAAATATTTTCTTTCTATTAGTATGGAATTTTCAGTCCAACTGATTCATGATAGCAAATTTTATCAAAATCACAGAATAAAATCACAACACCACTGACAAGATATTTCAGTCAGTATCATTTGATTTTGCAAAAACCGTAGAAGGTAAATAAAAATGAAAATCAATAGCAATGAAAAATTCATGCAAAATATTTGCAGGAGTGGCTGTGTGGTAAATAGCTTGCTTACCAACCACATGTGTCCTGGTTCAGTCCCACTGCATGGCACTTTGGGCAAGTGTCTTCTACTATAGCCTCAGGCTGACCAAAGCCTTGTGAGTGGATTTGGTAGATGGAAACTGAAAGAAGCCCATCGTATATATGTATATGTATATATGTATGTGTGTGTTTGTGTGTCTGTGTTTCCCTCCCCCCCCCCAACATCGCTTGACAACCAACCAATGCTGGTGTGTTTACATCCCCGTAACTTAGCAGTTCGGCAAAAGCGACCAACAGAATAAGTACTTGGCTTACAAAGAATAAGTTCTGGGGTCGATTTGCTCGACTAAAGGCAGTGCTCCAGCACGGCTGCAATCAAATGACTGAAACAAGTAAAATAAAAGAGTAATACTTAATGCAAATATGAATACAAGAAACTGTTAAAAAAACAGCAGTGTGTTAAGGAGTTCACTTCGCAATCTTAAAGTGTGCCAGGTTGGGCATGCAAGTATCTTCAACTATAATCCAAATTAATAAATGCCTCAAGGTAGAATTTAGCACATGGAAAGTGTATAAAGCTCAGGGTTGGTGATGATATGTGTGTGGTGTATGCGTGGGTACATATACATATGTATGTATATATATGTGGGTATTGGCCACAGGCAGCGAGCTGGCAGAAACGTTAGCACGCCGGGCGAAATGCGTAGCCATATTTCGTCTACCGTTATGTTCTGGGTTCAAATTCCACCGAGGTCGACTTTGCCTTTCATCCTTTTGGGGTCGATAAATTAAGTACCAGTTACGCACTGGGGTCGATGTAATCGACTTAATCCGTTTGTCTGTCCTTGTTTGTCCCCTCTGTGTTTAGCCCCTTGTGGGTAGTAAAGAAATATATATATATATATAGAGAGAGAGAGAGGGGGGAGAGAGATATTCATACATACATACAAATATATATATATATACATACACACATGTATGAATGTATGTATGTATGTATGTATGTATGTATGTATGATTGAGTCAATGTTAGGCTCAGAACTTGTCTTCTGGTCTGTATGAGAGTCTGGAGGTGAGAACATTGATATATTCATTACCTCATTACCAGAACTGATAAATATTGTGCATTATATGTATCTAACAATTGGTTAGTAGTTCTACTACACACACACACACACACATGTACATGCACGCACATACATACATACATACATACATACATACATGTATCCATGCATGCACATATATACCTGGTGTGAACAATTGAAGCAGCATTAAATTAAAATAGCCATCTATGTATCATACTAAATGTACATATCTTTAAAAGCAATATGTTACAGTTGTCATCTAAGATAAAATGTATTGTCTGTGTACTCTGCCAAAAACACAGTATATATGAAAGGGGGGAAAAGAAATATACTGACAGTGGCTAGTAAGAACACCTGATGCATTTTGATCTTCTTAGGCCTAGTTAATGATGTGTGCTAGCTTTGCACTTTTGAAGGTATACCAAATAAGGAATTTCCTACTGCAGTTAACATGAAGTAAAATGTAAATCATCTAACTCATACTAGCATATAAAAACAAAGGCTAAAATTGAATGGGTGAATTTTGCAATGCTTTTGATCTACAATTCCCCAATGCATACCATTACTTGGTTTCAGGTTTTAGTATTTCACATCTAAATTTAGACTGTTAATGACTGCATCATAAGAAATGAAAGAGAATGAGCAAATTTCATTCAGCATATTTATAGCAGAACCCAATGCTCTGACAAATCAAATTTCTTTACTGCCCACAAGGAGCTACACACAGAGGGGACAAACAAGGACAAACAAATGGATTAAGTCGATTATATCGACCCAGTACATAATTGGTACTTATTTAATCGACCCCGAAAGGATGAAAGGCAAAGTCGACTTCGGCAGAATTTGAACTCAGAATGTAGCGGCAGACGAAATACTGCTAAGCATTTCGCCCGGCATGCTAACGTTTCTGCTAGCTCGTCACCTTCCTACCTATTTCATATGTTGTAGATGTGACTAATAGTAAATTCTATAACTCATTGGTTCATTATGATTGTGCTTATCTTAATTCAAAAATTCCTCAAAAGAACTGTAGCAACTCACTACCAAACAAAATAAGTGCTATGGTACATCTCTAATATCTTAATAAAATAAGTAAATCAAATCTAAGACATTTTAATTTTGGGGGAATCTCACAACTCAGCAAGAAATTTGAACACATCACCACATGTTACAAATATGATCAAGTGCTTTTACAACTTACAAAGTTAACAGTGCTTCCTCTGATAAACAATTAGATGGCTTGGTATACTAGTGTACTGAGAGTTTCGTGCATTTGTCAAATACTCAATGCTTCTATGATTCTAAATAAAATAAAAGCTTATTGGCCAATTGTGCAATGCCACATGGAAACGCCACAATGACTTTTAAATTATTTTAAATATCTGGAGCCTCCATATGTCTTGTTACGCTATTGCTCAGTACTTGGATATTTCTTCTCCAAGGTTCAGGCTGTGATAATTTTTTTCTTTGAATTTTTATAGAAGAGGAGCAGTTATCCAAAACCTGAGTCTTTTATCATCATTTTAATTCAATTTAATTTTTATTGGCTCAAAAAGCAAAAGCAAGGCCATGTAGGGGGACAGGGAGTTATGTACAAGGAGGGTGGTCATACAAAGAGTTCAGGCCATTTCTGGTCAAGAGAGACTTTAAACCGAGCGGTCGTCGGCATCTTCCCTATCTCGTCTGGCAGCTTATTCCACGGATCCGTGACCCAGACGGAGAAAGCCCCTATCCTTCGATTGAGATGAAATCGTTATAGATGGAGCTTTTCAGAGTGACCCCGCAGCCCACGCTCTGGAGCAGGAGTGAAGAACACCTCTTTCGAGAGGTTACACTTTCTGCTTATGATGTTGTGAAAGAGAATGAGATCACCACAGCGTATTCGTTTTTCGAGAGAATAAAGGTCGAGCATCTTCAGTCTTTCTGCTGTTGTCCAACACAAAAGTAAGATCTTATACAGCTTACCTTCATAATGCAAAAAGCTGGGATAGATGTTCAGACAGTTATGACAATACATTATCTTGGACTGGTAATTTATTAATTGATGCTGGAAGGAATGAAGGCAAAGCTGACATCTGTTGAACTTGAACTCAGAATGCTGAGATCCATAACACACATTGGAAGACAATTTATCCAAAGCTCTAACAAGTTTGTTAATTACCATCTTAAAGTATGATGTGATATGTTAATATTTCTTTTTATATATTTTTTTCAGTGATAAAATAAATTTGATATCAATAGCATAAAAGTCAGAAGTCAGCAAATGGGAAAAAAAAAAGATTAGATATATTCAATATGATAAAGATAGCATTTGAAATTCTGACAGTAACTGTAGAATTAAATAATTAAAAAATATATAAAGAAATATATTAAGAAAGAAAGAAAAAAAGAAACAAACAAACAAACAAACAAGCAAGCAAAATTTTTAAAATGCACAAAATTTATATTTATATCACATCATAAGATTAGAATTTATATATTTTATACTTTGATAGATTTTGTTTGAATATGTTTCTTGAGACACTTTGGTGGTAGTTTGCAGATGATTGTACTTTTGCATTGGAGTTATCAATACTAAGTGTGAATATAATTATGAATTAGACTAGCAAAATTTTAGTAAAAACAAAAAAGTTGAAATTTCCAAATTACTTTCAAAATAAGGCCAGGTTTAATCAATAATATGGAAAATTGTCTGGAAATGCATAATTTAATGAATGATGTACTATTAAATGGTGTACACACACATAAATGCACACATGTAATAAGAAGTTTGCTTCCAACTACATTGTTCTTGGTTTAGTCCCACTGCATGGCCCCATGAGCAAGTGTCTTCTACTATAACCCTGAGCTGGCAAAAACCTTGTGAATGTATTTGGTAGATGGAAACTTATAGAAGCCAGTCATATATCTTTGTGTGTGTGTGTGTGTGTGTGTGTGTGCGTGCGTGTGTGTGCGTGTGTGTGTGTATGTGTGTGTGTGTGTGAGTATTCGTTCCCTGCCACTGGTTGATGTTCACATCCTCATAACTTAGTGCTTCAGTAAAAAGAGAATGAAAGAATAGGTGCTAGACTTTAAGAAAAAAAGTACTGTGGTTGATTTGTTCAACTAAACCCTTTTTTAAGACAGTGCCCAGGCATGGCCACAATCCAATGATTGAAACATGTTAAAAGTAAACGATAACAGAAATTTTCCAAGGAAAGGAATATAAACTTAGCAGAAATAGTTAGAGGTGTTCAAAGAAAAGGGGAGATAATTTCAAGAAATTTTATAAAAATTTCACACTATGAATTTACATTCTAAGGAGATCGTATGCACCATGTTTGCAGGCAAGGGAACAGCTATGGACATTATTATAGTGAAATGTTTCTGTGTGATAAATCCTTCTCAACCCTTTCCTACTTAGTTCACAATAATTTTTACATTGAGGAGAAGACTTAGGGAAAATGTTGATTAATATAATTTATAATTAAAATAGTGTAGAATTATCTAAGGAAATTTACACTCTTAAACACTTTTGATGTCATCCCACCTGAGACTGTCTCTGGTTGAATGTTACAAACTTCCTGTTTTAAAAGGATTTAAAAAAAACCTTCCACCAAATTTTTTATGCTAACTTATGTTCCAAATACCAGCTTAGTAATCCTTTATACTCTAGGCACAAGGCCTGGAATTTGGGGGAGGGGGATAGTTGATTACATTGACCCCAATGTATTTCACTGGTACTTAATTTATCGACCCCTGAAGGATGAAAGATAAAGTCGACCTCAGTGGAATTTGAACTTGGAATGTAGTGACAGGCAAAATACTGCTAAACATTTTGTCCAGCATGCTAATGATTCTGCCAGCTCACCACCTTAATACCAGCTTCATAATGACAAAGCACCATTAGTATGCCAGGCAAAATACTTAATGGCATTTAATTTGTCTTTACATTCTGAATTCAGATTCGATTGAAGCTGACTTTACCTTTCATTCTTTCAGAGTTAGTAAAATCAGAACTAGTTGAGCACTGAGGTAATCAACTCACACACTCCCTCCCTAATAGCTGGCAGAAAGAAGAGCTGTCAAAATAACATCATTGTATGTGAAATGCAAATATTGCTCATACTAGTAAGCAGGAATGCTGATTTTGTAGAGGTTATATATTTTCCAGTGTAAATACTATCCTACCCTATCTTGAAATGATTAACCAACAGAGTAGCTGCAACACGTGGAATAAAATAAAGATAACCTTTCTATAAAACTGTAAGAAAAAAAAAAGAATGTAAAGATGTCAACAGTATTTGAATTGAGAATTTCTTGAAGTGCTGCATGTTATCCTATTAAATTTGCTAGAAGTGTGAGAACGAATATGAATGCATAGATTTCATACCCTGAAAAAAAAAAAAGATAAGCTTGGGAAACAATACATGTGATTAAGTGATAATTTTAGATTAATATATAAGAGCTAGCCTCACTTAGTTTCCCAGTGCTGTCATTTCTATCAATGGAGAAATTTGTCAGTGCTGAATTTGGTATATTTCGTACCAAAAGGAAAATAGCATATAATTTCTTACTTTTTTTTTTATTATTGTTATTAGTATTGTTATTTATTCTTATATTTTCTAAGATAAATTTTAAGATTTATTTTATAAAATTTGATGTTTAGAATCTGATTGACAATTCCATATTTTCAATGATATTTCAATCAAAAATCATTAAAATTATTGAAATGTGATTTCTTATTTATATAATATTCAGCTTCACATTCAAGAATATTCGGTACAGTTGTCATTCTCTGAATTTCCCTTCAGCTTGCATTGTGTTTCAAGTATGCAAAAAGAGTCAGTGAACATTCAACAAAATAATTCTTTGCTTTAAACACCAATATAATTGGTGTCCTGCCAAATTAGTGGAAAAATACCTGTCAGTTTCATGTATGATTTCAAAAAAAATCTTGTTTTAAATGATATTTCATTGTTATTTTAACTGTTGATGCTGCGAAAAGGAAATAAGGAACAGATTTATTTAGCTAGCAGTTCATTTGAAGAATTTCCTGAAACTTATATCACATAGATTAAATTATAAATTATAAAAACAAAAGTATCATTATCATCATCACCACAATCGTTGTTGGTGTTATGCTGATGCATGCTAATTTAGTTAGCAGGTATTTCATTGTGAACCCCAATAGAATGCAGATATACTACTGGCACTCCAGTGGTTGCAATGCTGAGGGTTCCAGTTGCTCCAGTCAGCAGAACAGCCTGCTCATGAAATTTACATGCAAGTGGTTGAGCACACCACAGACATACGTACCCTTAACTTTCTTCTCACAGAGATTCAGCATGACGCAGAATGTGACAAGGCTGGCCCTTTGGAAAGCAGATACAATTGACTGGAGTAATGTGAAATAAAGTGTCTTGCTCAAGGACACAATGTGCTGCCAGTTTTCGTACTTACAATCGCGAGCTGAATATAACCCAACCACTAAACCATGCACCTTCATGGAATGCAGATATAAAATTCATCATCATCATCATCATCATCATCATCATCGTTTAACGTCCGCTTTCCATGCTAGCATGGGTTGGACGATTTGACTGAGGACTGGTGAACCAGATGGCTGCACCAGGCTCCAATCTTGATCTGGCAGAGTTTCTACAGCTGGATACCCTTCCTAACGCCAACTGCTCCGAGAGTATAGTGGGTGCTTTTACATGCCACCGGCATGAAGGCTAGTCAGATGGAACTGGCAACGGCCACGCCCGAATGGTGTTTTTTTTAAGTGCCACCTGCACACTGGCACAAGTGCCAGTAAGGCAACACTGGTAACTATCACACTCGAACGGTGCTTTTTACGTGCCACCGGCACAGATGCCACTTCGTCGCTCTGGCAACGATCACGCTCAGATGGTGCTTTTAGTGCTCCACTAACACAGATGCCAGTCATCGAATTTGATTTCGGTTTCACTTGCCTCAACAGCTCTTCACAAGCAGTGTCCAATGAAGGGAAGGTACGCATAAGTGGGCTGGTTACACCCCTGGCATAGGCCATAAGGTTATGGTCTCATTTGGCTTGTTGGGTCTTCTCAAGCATAGCATATTTATTCATGTGTTTGTATGTATGCCCATTTCTTAGTTACTTCCTTTTATATTCTGAATGAAAATCTCTCGGAGGTCAACTTTACTTTCCTTAAGCTAATAAGTGAGCCTCAGTATTGTCACACTAGTTGTGAGAAGCAGTCACCAAATCTCCATTAAATCACGCCTTTCTATCTTAAAAAAAAAAAAAATCAGAATACATTAGACAATGCAGTTTCTTATATACAAAAGGATTGGGTAGTCACAGCCCGGATGCCTTTTCATTATATGTTTGCTCAATTAGTGCTGATGTGTGATTGGACAACAACTGAATCTTTTCATAGCTTCAAGAAGAACTAATTAGGTACTGATGCTGATTATATCAATGACATTCTTTACTTCAAATGCGTGGCTTTGCAACAATCTTTAGAAATCCTTACATATATGAAATTCTTACTTCAGAACAAAGCTACAGTTTCTTTTATTTCTATGAAGTCAATTAAATCAATCCTGTACTTGACCAGTAAATTATATGATAAAATCTGAAAGGATGAAAAGCAAAGTTAGCCATTGAAGGGTTTGAACTCAAATCATAAAGGGCAGTATTTTGACCCTTAAGAGGGTGCATTTTATCCAGTACTTTAATGATTTTATTAATTTGTATTTTAAATATTGCGTGTACCCAAAATTTAGAATCAACATACTGTATTGCTGCATGCAGCAAGAAGCAACTAAAAGGGTAGGCACTAGGGTGGGCAACCAGTCATAAAACACAGACAAAAATTGTTAACAGAAGCCAACACAGAAAAGGGGAGGTAAAAGCAATGATGATGATGACAATGATAAAGAAGAAAACAATGACAAGGATGAAGAAAAAGATTCTTGCTTTGTCGAAGATGTGTGCATTTCAGACATAAATGCCTGCTAATTCTGGATTTAAATATATCCCTTTTGCTCCAGTTTTACAATGATTATGAAAAAACAGAAAAAAATGTACTGTTATTTTTTTTCCCGCAATAATATGAAGAACTCATTGCACAAATGCATCAGTCAACTGTTAGTGATAGAACTGTAACTAAAAAAGACAGACGTGATTTTTATAACATGTCAGCAGTTTTTAAATTTTCCACTTAGGTTTAAGAAATCCAGCTGTTTAAGTCATTAGAGACAAATTAAATACATTTTCCATTTATTTTTATCATTTTCTAGTTGTGTTGGTGTTTAATAAGTTTTCTAGTTGTGTGTTTGTGGTTTTACCTTGTTAGAATGTATTGACTATGTTTATAAACTTCACCTGCTCTTAGAATCTCTGATATTCTCTTTGGAGCAAACTTAATTAAGATCTCAAACTTAATTACCTTCTCTGAACAACTCTGGCAATCTTACTCTGACTAATTGCTTCTTGCATTTCTTCATGCTCTCTCACTCATACACAACACATTGCCATCCAAGGCATCTTTGATTGTATCAGTGACACATCTGGCACATTTCTATTATCATAATTATTAACAATGGCTTGAAAAATACTTGAGGAGTTTATATTCTTCAAGAACAATTCTTAACGTCTTGGAAAACTGGCATAGAAATGTTCAGTATTAACAAAACACTGCATGAGGATGCTCTATGAATATTTATACATCCTAGTATTGATACTTTCTGAAACATGCTTATGCTTATTCTTATAGTGATTTATCAATGTCTTTAAGGGAGTCGTTAAGGAGAATTTCAGTTGCACCAATTACAAATTGGAAAGAAACATTTTTTAACTGACGTCATCATAATCATCACCATCCTCAGCAGCAGCAGCAGTATTTAACCACCATTTTCTATGCTGGCATGGAAAGGATGTTTTGAAAGGATTTGACAAGTCAAAGGATCTTGTTTGCTCCAATGTCTGCCTTCTATAGCTGTTTTTTTATGGCTCAGTTCCCTTCCTAATTGCATACAGGGCATACTAAGCACTTCTTTCAAAATATCTACATAAATTATATATATTATAGAAGTCACAGTGCAAGCATCCTCTTCAAGTCATGTCAGAAGTCTTTCTATAAATTATTCTAACAGTGTTTTTAGTCTTTCTGCATGTTGAGTTTTAGCTGGTGTAGTTTTGTTTTACCATATTTTTTCATTAAAGTGTAGTCTTATGAGCAACACAAGGTTTTCTTTCTTCTTCATCATCATTATCAAATTATAATTATTGTTGCTAATGTGATGAGCTTGACACTTCATCTGTCTTTACTTTCTGAATTAAGTTCCAACAAGGTTAATTTTGCTTTTCAATATTTTGAGATTGATGAAATAAGTACCACTTGAGTACTGGATTCAATATAATCAACTAGTCCTGCTTTCATTTCAGGCTCTGGGCCTACACAGTTGAAATTATTTTTGATGTTGTTATTTATGAAAGAGAAAGATGTCATTTTGAAGCTCGTAAGTTGTTATTGAATTTTGTTGTTTTGATGGAAAGTAATTTCGTTTTTTTTTATTGCTATGAATATTGTGGCAAATGTCAGAAACTACCGAAAGGCAGCCATCAGAATAAAAACCAAATAACATGTAGCTATAATCTAGGATGATAAATAGGCAGAATCTCCTGAAATGCTTTGGTGTTTTCGATTCCGTTGTTTACATTCTGACTTCAAATCCTACCAAAATCAACTGTGCCTTTCACAATTTCAAGATCAACAAAATAAAAAAAAAATAAACCACAGTCAACTACTGAGGCCAATATAACTGATTATGCCCTTTCTTAAATTTGAGCCCTTATGCCTGTGGAAGAAATTATTAGTTAGGTACACTGCATTATATTCTGATATGTAATTAACTATATCAGGCCCATTTTCTCCTCATTAACCATCCAACTTTATGAGAATAATTATCAATATTGTACAGTTTTTATTTTAATAGACTCTCCTTCTTCTCTATAAATGTCTTTCCTTTAACTCATGTTAAGAAATTACTATTAAGTACCACTTTATTATTAAATTCTGATCATTGGATTATCTTATGCCACATTCAAAGAACTAACATCAATAAGTATTCCTCAGGCTTTCCTTTAAATATAATCTGACCTTATAGAGTTAAAAATGGATGTTATGAACTACAATATAAAGAAGTCATTGACAGTGTAACTAATTTTCCTATTCAAATCACCATGAGCTGTAATCAGTCAGTTATTGATGAATTTTACTGTACTAAAATGTGTTCTTTAACTGTCATTATTTTGGTGTCCATATTGTGATCAATACCTGAAGATTATTAAGTTTTATGTCTTCATTTTAGTGTGCAATAATTCTAGATTTACCAATTATGTTTACTTACTATTCCTTGATTTATCCTCTACTTCAAATGATATTACAGAGTATATGATTGCCTGTTGCTTTTTGAAAGCATCTCTTTGAATATTGCTATACTTACTAGTTAACAACTGAGATAAAGTTGATATTAATGTTAAGTTTACAAGCTGGCACTTAATAAGTACTCTTATTTTTGTGAATTATTCCTTGTGTCTCTCTGTCAATCAGATAAGTAAGTTTTGTATCATAAGTAGTAGTAGTGGTGGTGATGGTGGTTTTTTATCAATTGTCACCATCTTTATTATGATGTCATATAGGATAAGGCCAATATTTAATGGTATTAATACAACATAGTGGTTCTCAATAAGGACTCCCTATTAAAAAGGTTTCTTGTGCCTCTCAATGGGCCAAGGTGCTTTCACATTATTTTCACATCACCATACTTGTTGCACTTAGGATAACAAGGGTAAAGATCCTCTTTAGTCAATGACCATGGGATTGCACCTAGAAAGTGCCTCTCTGAGGCACAAGTCTGGGTAGGGTTACTTACGGAAGACACGCAACTGCCCATGCATACCAGCCTCCTCTCTCCACACCACCGATGCTATCCAAGTGAAAGGCAAAGGCTGATACAGCATGGCACCTGTGATGTTGCTAGCAATACTGTTCATAATAATATATATTAACCACAATGTAACCATAAAACTGAGACAATAAGTGGAATCTATGTTGATGTTCAGTGTGGATTATTGATACAATTTAGGTTCAATGATTTGCAGAAATACATGAGAAAAAGCAGTTTCATGTTTATTGATCCAAATGGAGGACTTCAGATTAGAAGAAATTACTAATAACAGATATTGATTGAGAAACCAATGCCGAAGAAGTAAAAGTATCTATTCTAGTTGCTGGAAAGAGAAAGAATTAACGAGAAATATTATGTATGACCAGTTATAAACTGCAGCTGCTACACTTTATTTATACATAGATCATATTGTGAGAGTATAGTAGGTGACAGCTAGTGTCGTCTATTAAAGAGAATATTAAAACTAATAGGCTTTAAAAGATAATCATTGTGAACTGATTATACATATTTCTTAGAAACATCAGTCTTCACTTAGCTGCATAAGTTCTCTGGAATGGTTTGAGTCCTGCCAAAAGACACACTTAAGGATTGAATGTTGAAAAACCTAACAAAATATTCAGCACACTTTTCTCAAACCCATGCCGACAAATGAATCTCTAAGCAGTTGCTTATCATCATCATCATCCTTGTTTAACGTCCGCTTTCCATGCTAGCATAGGTTGGACGATTTGACTGAGGGCTGGCAAACCAGATGGCGGTACCAGGCTCCAATCTTGATCTGGCAGAGATTCTACAGCTGGATCCCCTTCTTAATGCCAACCACTCCGAGTGTGTAGTGGGCATGAGGGCCAGTCAGGCGGTACTGGCAATGGCCTCACTTGAATCTTTTTACACATGCCACTGGCACAGGTGCCAGTAAGGCGATGCTGGTAATGATCACGCTCAAATGGTGCCTTTTACGTGCCACCGGCATGGAAGCCAGTTAGCCGCTCTGGCAACGATCATGCTCAGATGGTGCTCTTAGCACCCTACTAGCACGGGGCTCAAGTACTAGAAATAGCAGTCAAATTTTTACTACTTTGCATCCTGTTGTCTTTAAAAAAACCAAAAAAGTTATGTTTCAACGATTAAAAATGTTGGGATTGCTAATCCTTGAGCATTCAGATACTTTGTCAAATGTAATGCTTATTTATTCACATTATTTTGAATTAATCCTGCATTATCTTGTAGCTTCAAGATTTCAATGGTGCGCTGGTATATTTTTGGAATAACATTGTAGGGTAGGTGTGAGAGGTTGGATGTGATCAGTTTTAACATAAAACATAGAATATTTGCGCTAGATATGACTATATTAAATACTTGAGGGTTAAACAATGTGTCTGCTCAGTTAAGGCTGGCCTGGAACTAAACATTGGCAATTTACTCCAAACTTTTAAGATTTCTCATAGAAAATACTAACTTTTCAGCCTGTCTTAGACTACTTTGCACAAATTAATTTCTAATTCATTTATTCTTTCACAATTTCATTCTTCTACTTGCTTCAGTCAGCTGACTGTGGCCATGCTGGAGCACAGCCTTAAAGAGTTTTAGTCGAAGAAATTGATCCCAGGACTTATTATTTGTAAGTCTAGTACTTATCCTATTGATCTCTTTTGCCGAACCACTAAGTTACGGGAATGCAAACACATCAACATTGATTTTCAAGCGATGGTAGAGGAACAAACACAGGCACAAATATATACACACATAAATATATACATATATATGTACATAATGAGGTTCTTTCAGTTTCTGTCTAACAAATGCACTCCCAAGGTTTTGGTCAGCCCAAGGCTATAGCAGAAGAGACTTTCCTAAGGTGTCATGCAGTGGGACTGAACCTGGAATCATGTGGTTGGGAAGCAAGATGCTTTACCACACAGTCATGCCTTCAGAAGAAACAAAATGGAAGAAGTTGCTTAATGGATGAAGTTCGATTTTGATTAAGTAGACCTATGCTCTAAGGCATCTAACTATAACAAAATTTGTATTTTAAAGGCCTCTTGGACTCTATGTGTTCTTCCTTTCTTCTAAAAAAGACAGTGAAATATGTTTTGAGTACGTTTTTGACTGCTGTTTCTAGCATATTAAACAGTAGTATATATAATCCTTTCTTGTCTCAACACAAAAAGGTACTCTTTGTTCAAATCCACAAATTAAACTTTTTGTTAGCGATCTTCATTGCTATTCAATAAGAACTAGATAATTACAATCTTCTAGTTTCTATACAGGTTTCTCAACTAATTAAAGCTTCTGATGTGATGGACTGACCAGTGTTTGCTGCTTGGCAGAAGACAAGTATTAGTAAAACTGTACAACTGAACTTGGTAAAATCTGTCTTACCTTATTAACTGCCAAATGTATTATTGATTTAGTGGTACTGATATTTTACACAGTGATAATCAGGAAGGAGAACTCTGCTGTCGTAAGATTATTGCTGGATATGGGGGACAAATTATCGTAAGTGAAGTAAGACATATTGACATATTTCTACCAGTCAAATGTATTTTATGGGATTTCTGCTTATACACGTATGTATGTATGTATGTATGTATGTATGTATGTATGTATGTATGCATGTATGCATGTATGTATGCATCTGTGTGTATGTCTGTGTGTGTATGTATGTAGGTATGTACGTATGCATGTATGTATGTATGTATGCATGTATGTATGTATGCATGCATGTATGTATGTTTGTATGTATGTTTGTATGTATGTATGTGTGTGTGTATGTACTCATATATGTATATATGCCTATCTACATATACTGTCTCTTCATGAATATACACACATACATGCATACATACATATATATACATGCATTATCATACATATATACACATGTATAATCAGTGTGGTTGTAATGTCTACTTATCTAGTTTTCCTTGTTAGTATTCACTCAGACAAGACTTACAGAGGTAATTATTCTATGGTTAGATGTACTTCTTATCACTAACTGTCACTTATTTTCAAGTAAGGTATTTTTCCTGCCAATCTTTTCAATGAAGAACTCAACAGTTTGCATGTCACGATGGAAGACAAAATCAAACGATGCCATATATTCAAGGTGGTATAAAAAAAGTTCTCAGACTAGTTATTTTTATTAAAAAATAACTTATTTACCTAAATTTAAACATCATCTCCTTCAAAATGGTCATTTGAGTGGCACTACACTGGTCCCAGCATTCCTGCTACTTTTGGAATCTGGCCTGGAAGTAATTTTCCATAAGCAAGTCAAGGACCTCCTGCGATTCACTATGGATCTCAACAATGGTGTTAAAACGGTGACCTTTAAGCTCTATTTTAATCTTGGTGAAGAGATAGAATTTCTTAGGAGGTAAATCTGGCACAAGCAATACCATGTTGTTTTTGGCAATTACCATGAAGAATCCAATTCTTTTCGCTCCACATACTTGGTCACTTTCACTGAATGTCCTTTCTGAAATGCTTCAAAACATAGTAGGACTCTCGATTGATGGTCTGGCCCTGGGGGATGAATTTTTGATGCACAATACTAAATTTCTTGGGGTGATGTTTGTGGCAGGTCTTCCAGATCGGTCATTGTCTTCTAGGGCTGTTCTTCCACTTTTGAAGCACCTGTGCCACTCAAAATATTGTGTACAATCAATTATCTCATCGCCATCAGCTTGTTGAAGCATGCTCAATGTCTCTATAGCAGACTTTCCAAGTCTAGCACAAAATTTCATGTAGGTCCTTCGTTCCTGACCATGACAAAAATCACAGACTGCAGCATACACATGATCGCAAAAACACAAAGTTCATAACTTGTAAAGTAAACATAACAATGTCACTCAACACACTGCCTCATGAAGGTCACTGTTATCTGTCACTGTGCATGCAACCATGTGCTGCCATCTGTTGGCGCACTACTGAACTAGTCGAGGAACTTTTTGTTATCACCTTGTATAACAACAACATTGTTTAAGTTTCACCCAAACAATATCAAGGCAATGGGAAGACACAAGCACATGCAAACATGGCTAGACACACAAATGCATATACATGCACACACTTATGTACATACATATGCACATATATACCAGCCCACAAACACACACATACACATACATTTCCTACTGTTTTCATTTCCCAATTCCACTTAGAAAAGTGCCCAAGGTTATAGGAGAAACACCTGCATCCATAGTAACATGCAATTCCATCAAATCTATAAATACAATATTGGGAAGAAAACGTCTTAATTGCAATGCTATGTCTGCATGTTTTGTATATATGTATATGTATATATATATGTTTATGTATGTATGTATGTATGTATGTATGTATGTATGTATGTATGTAGGTATGTAGGTATGTATGTATGTATGTATGTATGTATATATATATATATATATATATATATATATATATATATATATATATATATATTATCAAAAACAGAAACTGGCACATCAGTTGTGATGATGAATTTTTCAGTCGATCTAATCAATGGAAAATGAAACGAATGTGAAATTAACAAGAAATTAACGTTCAAGTAGCTGAGTACTTCACAGACATGGTAATCTTAATCTAGTTTTTAATGAAATTCAGTGTGAAACGGAATATGACATTGGCTGGCTCTTGAAAATACCGGTACTATTTGTCTTTGCTAACTGACAGGACTGGAGCAATGTGAAATGAAGTGTCTTGCTCAAGAATATAACATACTACTGTGTATCAAAGTGATGACCTTGTGATTGTGAGACAAATGCTCTAACCACTAAGATATATGCCTTCATGTTAAATCTTGAACTCAATATGCTCTTTTCATTCTCCCTCTATTTATTTCCTCTTATTCCTTTCTATCAAAGAGCATAGGCTCAAAATGTAAAAGACGTTTCCATTTTTCCCGAGCATCAAACTAATACACTTGCTTGTTGTTCCTACACCTGTTTTTGTCTTTGTTTTTCAATAAATTTGAACTATATATATTCTCTTTTTCTCTTATTTGTTTCAGTTATTTGACTGCAGCCATGCTGGAGCACAGCCTTTAGTTGAACAAATCGATCCCAAAACTTATTCTTTGTAAGCTTAGTACTTATTCTATTGGTCTCTTTTGCCGAATCACTAAGTTACAGGTATGTAAACACTTCAACAGTTGTCAAATGATGGTGGTGGGGACAAACACAGACACACAAACATATATATATACACATATATATATATATATATATATATATATATATATATATATATATATATATATATATATATACGACTGGCTTCTTTCATTTTCCATCAGCCAAATCCAATCACAAGGCTTTGGTCAACCTGAGGCTATAGTAGAAGACACTTGCCCAATGTGTCATGCAGTGGTACTGAACCAGGATTCATGTGGTTAGTAAGCAAGCTACTTACCACATAGCCACTCCTGCACCATATATATTATATATACATGCATATGCACACACAGACACACATATTTAGATATAGGTATATACACACACACACACACTCAGTGGTTGAAAAAATATATATGCATATTGGATTATTATAAATCAGTTTTATTAGAATACATTTCATCTTCAAAATTTAATAGAATCTATAAATGCAATTTACATATTTTCTTATGAATGCTTGTTTTCAAATTGATGACCATTCTGATTCAGGCACTACTGATAATGTGAAGTAATGGAATCACTAACATCAAGCTATATTTCATCCAGTATTTGTGCAAGTTCTCATTCAATAACTGTCTCCATCATATGGACTGTTATAATTTTGCACCATAAATTTTATCATTTATGTATCCCCATAAGTAAAAAAGCAAAAAAAAAAAGCAGCATCTAATGGTGATAGGTCCAGTAAATGCAAAGGGTATTCTACTGAACCTCATTGTTCAATCAATCTGTTTGGCAAAATCTTATCAATGTAGGTCCCATGATAGTGTTGGGGTGTTCCATCTTGCTTGAAATAAAATACCATGGTCTTCAAAGTTTTCATGAATGCTTTGCATGAGAAATGCTTGCAACAAGTTCAAGTAAATAGGACCAGTAAAAGTACTCTCATTGAACTGTTCTCTCAGGGTTTATTGCGTTGCAAGTTGCATGGCAACTTCATCAGTGCTGGTGGCACCATGGAAAAGTACTTAGAACATACTGTAGAGTATTTGTCATTAGGAAGGGCATCTAGTCATAGAAGCTGTGCAAAAGCAGACACTGAAATATGATGCAGCCCGGAGGCTTTTGTAAAATTGTTTAACTCATGCCACCATGGAATCTGGGCATTAAATGATGATGATGAAGGTGGTACTAGTAGTGGTGGTGGTGACAGTGCTAGAGCTTGTGGTGACATGCGTGAGTGAGTGTACCAGTACTAAATGCAAAAGAACACAAATTACATAAGAAAATCTACTATCTTACAGCTGTTTCAAACAATAAAAAAAGAGTAATTCCTAATGACTATTGTCTCTTTTCTCAGCTTCCTCAGAGCTAGCTTGAAATCGAAGAAACAAAACAATTTTCATCACTTAGTATTATTTGCTCACTTTGCTGAAACAGCTGTAGGCTAATTAATTTATTATATAACTCATTTTATCAATTTTTTCTCATTAATTAACAATACTTTAATCTGTTCTTCCGTTGCTGCCCATATGCAAGTCCAGATGAGAGGAACACAGTGGTATTGCACTTCTCTAAGGTTAATATTTGTTGAGACGAGTGACAATAATTGTAGTGAGTTCTAATAAATGGTTTTTTGTATAGCTATGTAAAAGCAAAAAAGTTGAAAATGCACATGGGGTTTTTAAGAAGATTTATTTATATTTATTTAATGAAAAGTCATGATTTACTTTAAAAAATAGTTATATTCTTAAAATTCTTATATCGAAAATTTTTATAGGATATTTTGTTTTTGTTTTACAAAATGAATTCTATGTTATTTTATTTTATATCAAAATTTAAAGAGGATAAGATCTGTTTTCGCAAAGAAAAAAGATAAGCATATTATTTACAAATTGTTTTCTCTTTTTCAATTCAGCAAAGCGTAATGTTGGCATTTATGATGTTAATATGTAGGTTTAACACTATACACACATGAGTACTTGTAAGTATATATGTACATATGTGTGTGTGTTTGTGTGTGTGTGTGTACACTCACACCATCACTGATTTTACAACAAGCAAAAATGATATTTCTAAAATCTCTCTAAGAGATCAATGCAGTAGTTATACTATCAAGTAATATTCGTAACCACTTTAACATGACTGTCCATTCAAATGGACTCTGCTGTGATTTTTTTTTTACCCTAAGAGAGCATCTCTCGAGCTGGTTAACAATGCAGAGCAGCATCTGATAAATTGTGAGCAGGGGAGCAAACCCCAATCAACTTCTAGCAATGGGACCAGGCTTTTTCTGCTACTCTTCAGTATTGGACACCTCATGTGCTACAGATGGCAGTGGCTCACCTCTGCTCACAATATATATATTTCAAGTGAACACACAGTCACTGTTTTGCAACAAGCAAAAATGCTAGTTCTAGTTGTTATATCAAGAAATTTTCATAGTTACTTCAACATGGCTGTCCATTCAAACAGACTCTACTGCAATTTTTTCAACCCCGAGAGGACATCCCCTCTAGATGGTTAACAATGCAGAACTGCATCCAATAAATTGCAAGCAAGGGAGTAAACCCCTGCCAACTTCTAGTGATGGGACAAGTAGACCAGTCCTGGTTTCAGGCTATCTCTGTTACTGGTCTACTGGTCCTGTCACTAGAAGTTAGTAGGGATTTGCTCTTCCCTGCTTGCAGTTTATTAGATGCAGCTGTGCACCAGTAACCAGCTAGAGGCGATGTCCTCTTGGGGTTAAAAAAAATTGCAGTAGAGTCTGTTTGAATAAACTTGAAAAAACAAGAACACAAGGACGTGGTAAAAGTAATGTATTATCAGACGCTCAGGAAAGGAAAGAAAGAGGATTTAACATTTCGACCAAAGCTCTTCTTCAGAAATAAAGGAAAGTCCAAAAGAAGAGAAGACAGAGGAAGAAAATCGCTAACAATTCACATGTGGTTACATTTTGAAATGACTGGAAGGGAATGGGTGAAGAAAAAGTTCTTTCTAAGACAGGAGAGTGTAAGAGAAGGTGTGTGTGTATGTGTGGCTATGTGTGTGCGTACAGGTCTGTTTGTGTGTGTAATAATAGCACATGTGTGTGCATATGTGTGTGTAATAATAGCACATGTGTGTGCATATGTGTGTGTATGTGTGTGTGTGTGTGTGTGTGTGTGTGCGGTTTTGGCTGTGTATGTGTGAGTGAACTGTGTGTTGCTTTAGGAAGAATTCATAGTAGGAGTGGCTGTCATTTGTGTAGTGTGTCCTGTTACTTGTGCGTAGGAGAATGGTCAGTAGAAAGGTGTTTCACTAGTAGTTTGAAGTACGTGTGTGTGTGTGTGTATGTATATGTTGTGTGTGTTTTGTTGTACAGGGTGTACCAGTGTCTGTGGGTATGTGTGTGTATGTGTACGTGTGTATGATTAAGTGGGTGAATATTTGGGAGTGTGGGGAGGAGGTTTTAGGCAAGAGAGAAACAGAAATGTCTTACTGTGGAGAAGATACAGGGGCGTTCAGATTAAATTTGACAGTTTGCATAAGAAGAAAATGCAACATCCTATCCAAAATTAAAAGTATATGTTAGTAACAAAGGCCTCTCAGTCAGAATGAAAAGCAAGTTGTATGATGCCTGTGTATGAACAGCTATGCTACATGGCAGTCATTGTCATCGTTTAACGTCCGTTTTCCATGCTAGCATGGGTTGGACAGTTCAACTGGGGTCTGGGAAGCCAGAAGGCTGCGCCAGGCCCAGTCTGATCTGGCAGTGTTTCTACAGCTGGATGCCCTTCCTAACGCCAACCACTCCATGAGTGTAGTGGGTGCTATTTACATGCCACCGGCACAGGTGCCAGACGAGGCTGGCAAACGGCCACGATCGGATGGTGCTTTCTACGTGCCACCAGCACGGTGAGCAGTGAGCCGAATAAAAGAGTTGTCATTGCATACATCTCCCTTCAGCTGAGCGCATTCCTAACCTTACAGGCTTGTGGATGATGGTGTCATGTAAAAACCACCCATACTGGTCCCACATAAATTAACCCATGCTGGTGTTGCTTAAAAGCACTGAATACTCTTTGTAAAGTGACCGGCATTAGGAAGGGCATCGGGCTGTAGAAACCATGCCAAAACGGACACTTAACCTGGGCAGTTCTTCAGCTAGCCTGCTCCTGTTAAACTGTCCAACTTATGCTAGCATGGAAAAAGGACGTTAAATGATGATGATGATGATGATGATGATGGTGAGGATGATGATGATGGTGGTGGTGGTGGTGGTGGTGATGATGATGATGATGATAATGATGATGATGTTGACGGTGGTAGTGGTGTTGGTGGTGGTGGTGATGAGGACGACGATGATGATGATGATAAACTAGAATATGGTTTAGAGAACAGTTTATGAAAGGTGGCCACCTTCAGCTTCTACCACAGTGATAAGAGGACTCTAGAATCTAATGACTACATTCTGCACTATGTCCCTGGGAAGATCTTCAAACACCAACTTGATCCTGGCAATTAGTTCAGCCTTGGGGTTGCTGGCAGAGCAGTTGGTATAATCAATGGAATAACAATTGGGAGAGTTAGGAGGCCAGAAATTGGGGCTGGTAAAGTTGTAGAAATTCTCTGACAACTGCTTCAGACTCTTTCCAGAGGTATGACAAGAAGCTAAATCCTGCTGTCTCATAAATGACCTTTCAGCAGTAAACCTCTCCAACCAAGGTTTGACCATTGTCGAGAGTTGTTTGATATAGCTATTTAAATCGATCCTCAGAACTGGTTTATCAGTTGTTGAATGAATTCCAGCATCCAAATGCAACCAGAACATCTGCTGTCCCTTCCTGCAAGCCACAATTTTACATTTTCTGTTACAGAGTCCACAAAGTGCTGAGCAGCAGCCATCATGTCAAATTAAAAGTTGTGGGATATAAGTTTTAAGTGATTTGTTGAGATGCCATTAGTCCTCCAACTAAGTTCACTAATACAAATATTTATTTCTCAAATATAACATAAGCTACTGAGTTAGCATTTGTTATTAAAGATGATATTTTTGGAGGTGCATGTGTAGCAGTCTGTGATATGGAAAGTGGATCTGCAACTGTTATTCCCTATAAGAATGCACTTCAAGCCCTTAAATTCTTCATGCACTATTGCCCAATGCTGAAGCCTAGCAATTTTACATATTGCTAAAATTATCCTACCCCACAACTGATTCCCTGCTTTAAGAGATTTTTACCCACTGGTTACTGGATTGCCCTTAGATACCAGGATTCATTCCAACTATGCTATCCTACATTTTGGTCACCTGGAGGTGCATAGTTTCACTCAGTTCACTGGCCCTACTCTAGAGCTACAGGGTCATTACAATAACGATTTTATCACCACCACTCTCTTACTTTATATCTTACATTTCTTTCATGAGCTACTTGTACTCAACCTCAAAATTCCTGTTAACCATTACTAACATCTCTACCATTTTGTTAAGCATCACCATTTTATTGCACTCTCCAGATCCCCTACCTCTGTCTTTTACAAACATTCTGACTTTCACTCCTACCTTGATTTTATTTCCTCTCACTTTATTCACGTCAAACTGTATACGTTTTACTCACAGTTTCACACCCTCTGCTGCCTCTCTAACTGAAAGACTGACATATGAAAGTAAATAAACTTAAAATGATTTGGTCAAAACACTTTCATTGAATGTGTTCAAAAGAAATTACGGTGAAGAAATTATGTTTGATTGTTGTCAAATTAGCCTCTATCAGTTTTTTTTCTAAATTAATTTAAGAGAAAACCTGATCTGACTTCAACAATTAGAATCAGAAACAATGATAGATGAAGAGTAACGAGTTGCCTCTGTTACTAGATAGTCTATATTTCAATAAACTGGAATTTGTTTTCTATCTTTCATGAAAGAATTTATTATGCAAAATAACTGATCAAATATCCTAAAAATCAAAGCTGTTCTCATTCACAAATTCTATGAAAAAATAGGGATTATATGTTTAGGATTTTCCTAATTAATATTATGAACAAATTGAAAGTGCCAAATACCAGGTGAGAACATTAATTGCTAACAGCTGGTATCAAGTAATTACCTATCAATAACATAATATAGCTTGCTGTTATAATGAATTGAAAGAAATTTTAAGTGTAAGTTCTTATAATAATTTTCAATGTGTCTAGAATCTACTGCTGTGCAACTCTGTGCCTGTAAAAAGTTTTGTTAATTGTGATTATGAGTTAGCGGCAGTTTTCTTTCTTAAATATTTGTCTGTAATTAGTAATTCAAAGAATTCAATATTAGCTTCAGTTCCTGTCCATAAAGGTAAGCTATTAATATTAATGGCCAATCTGACTAACATCAGCACCATCATCATCAGTATCACTATCATCATCATCATCACGCAATGACACAACTTATATCACTAGAGGAACTGGTTTCTAATATCCTGTCTGTCTGTTTTGAAGACTGTCATTGGTAATATAACTACAAGTGTAGTATGTTACCCTTCAATCACCAGTAGTAAGCAGTAACACATGAAGCACAACATGATTAATGTGTCTCTTATTCATAATATAGTCAAAATATTCATTGTTACCATAATAATAATTATTTGCGTGGTTATCATAATTATTTTGCCTATCACATCACTACAATTGCTATTATCATTTCTCTCTTTGCTTCAACATATTCGTCATTTTCTTATACATATATCAATTCTTAACAATATGTCTTCTAACTTCCTTCAAAGACACCTTTGTAATAGAGGTTAAACATCACCTCCTCTCACTTACTCATTATGTACACACAGACATTAATGCTTGTACAAGATGCAAATTATTAGACAGGTAGGTCTCAATGTATAAATTTCTATACATATTATTAATTTATACTTACAATATTATGTGCGCTATATAATCAAATATATATATAGATATAGATATTCAGTCATATATTTGCGAACATACACAAATATTACAGATGCACTTTCATGTGCACACACTCACACACACATACACACACACATGCACGCACACACACATACACACACACACACACACACACAAGTTAAAGGAAGGTTGAATTCTAATAACGATCACACAAGTGTACACATATTCTTCCACATATAGAGAGCTTGAGAGCTATAAATGAGCTTAAGTTATTTATGATTCCCAAGTTGAAATTGAAGAGCAGCCATTCTTATTATCTATAAAAGTGAGTGTGAACAGCAAGAGACAAAATTCAGTCAATTTTAAGAACACATTTTGGCTTTATATACAATTCTCACAGACAAAGATTTCTCCTTTCTTTTAGAGCCAATTTATTGGACTCTGAAGATATTTATATCCTTCCATTTGTTCAAGAACAATTTTGTATTTCACCAGATAAAAAGATTCTCAGTCAAAATGAGTGATGTTAGCTGAAATCAGTCTTGATATACATAATGAGTTGATGGATAACAAATGCACATATAAAATTAGATAAAGGGAACAATACATAGGAACAATATTTATCTTGTAAGTGTCATTTTAAATTCCTTGTAAAACTTTTACACTGCAACTATTTTTGTGCATTATATAGACAGTTTGGTAAGTACATAATTCATAATTATCTCCAATTTTTTTTTATTTATTTATTCATCCAGTGATTCATTAAGCAGTAAAACATTTTCCTGCAAATATTTTATAGGATCATATCTGAATGAGTTAATATTATCTAGCTCAATAGAAGCTAGTATTAATTAATTCAATTCTATCAGTCTCATTTGCTGAACCACTAAGTTATGGTGATCTAAATGCACCAGTTGTTGTCAAGTGATGGTGGGAAACAAACACAGATACAAAGACACACAGACACACAAATACACAGACACACACACACAGATATACACACACACACACACAGATATACACACACACATACATACACACATACAATGAGCTTCTTTCAGTTTCTATCTACCTTACCCACTCACAGGTTTTGGTCAGCCTGAAGCTACAGTAGAAGACACTTGTTCAAGGTGTCCCACAGTAGGACTAAACCTGGAACCATATGGTTGGGGAGCAAGCTTCTTACCTGCAGCATGCTCTCTTAGATCTGGGGCACCTTAACCATACAGGAAGGTTGCAATGTAGACAATAGCACAGAATATTGCAGGAGAGGGGTATCCAAAAGTCATAATCTGGATGTGGCCCAACCTCCTTAGGGTGTCAAGAGCAAAGGGCCAAAACACTTGCATGATGTTGGAGTAGAGCTTCTCTGAATGCCTTCTACTGTTCAGCTCTCCCTAGAGTTTCTTACTATTATTACCATGTTAAATATGGTGAACACGTTTGCCACATGGAATTGTTTCTTAAAAATTTTTCAAAGTGGTTTATTTCATTTTATTATCAAATAAATAAATAAATAGATAAATAAAAAAAAAAATATATATATATATATATATATATATATATATATATATGTGTGTATAAAAAATATATATAAAATACAAAATGGGACAAGAACGCAAAACATTCAAATAGACGACACAAAAAACGGACGGGTCATTTGAAGCCTCTAATCTTCAGGCATGAACCGGATCATCCTCGCAATTTCGGCTGATTAATCTTGAGATCGCTCCGATCCGGCCAGCCTCAAGGAAAAACTAAGCTACGAGCATTAAATTTCTTGGAAAAAGGATCGAATGTATGTGAAACAAGGACAGAAAAACGGACGATGCCACACGAATATAAATACAAAAAAACAATAATAATAATAACAGGACAAAAACAACAGGTGTCTATAGTTTGGTTAAATTTAACATGTGAAAGAATGATCACAGTTCTTAATGACTGGACTTTCTTCCTCAGTTCTGGAACCTGATGCACATCATGTCTTTTGATATATTATTGAATTTCTGATAGCAATAATTCTTCCCTTTTTCTTTATCTAATGTAACATCATCAAATAAATATTGAGTGTGAGGAAATTCCTCTAAACAGATGGTTCATACAGTTATTCCCATCCTCCTCCTCGTCATCATCATTGCTGCTGCTGCTGCAGCCACTACGGCAAGCAGCAGCAGCATCACCACCACCACCCCCATCGCCACAACCACTGCTGCCATCATCATCATCAACATCATCCCCATCATTATCGTTACTACTACTACTATCAGTAATCAATCCTTTTCCCTACTATACAGACAAAATCAAATATTGATATATTTGAATTTCCTAAACACTTTTCAGAAGACATTGAGCTCATCACGATAGGCTGGACATAGGAATTATTAGGTATTGCATGAAATTAAAGAATTTCCACAGAATATGTGACCAACAATAGAATTTTTAAAAAATATTTTTATGGAGTCAACTGTGTGTTTATTCATACGGCAACAAAACCAAACAATTATTGAAACAGAAGAATTAAAAGCAGAAAATTCATGTGAGAAGTGACCTAATAAGGTGTCATGTGCACTAAAAGTGAAGCATATTTTGTTATTTTAATTATTTGGGAATTATTTGATTGCCATATGTAATTTAAAATTAGCGCTATGGTAATCATTGGAATATTTTTTCACAAAGTTATATCACTGTGAGAATTATGATACAACACTGTGAGTATGTCATCTACTATGACCTGGGGTCAGTCAAAGTCTTGTGAGTGAAATTTGGTTGATATGAAACTGCATGGAAACTTGTTAAATGTATGTATATGTGTGAACCAATAACAGAGAACAAAATTTTTGCAACAATCAAATACATTGTAGTGATTGGTTCCTTCAAACTGAAGTCAATCATTCTTGCTTTATGAGTAGAATAATGAAAATCTATATATATAAAGCTGAAGTTTTCTGTGTATGGCAGGTTTGGTAGCCTTCAAGTGATGCTATCTCTTCCGAGACCCTGCGCCACAAGTTGACCAAAATTGAGAGTATGATAGAAGAAGGCTTGCTTTTCCTTCCGTAGGAGAAAAAATTCAAATCTGACCATGTTAAGACCAAAAATTATTTACATCAAACAGGTGCTTTTTTTCTATGAAAATCCCTAGTTTTTACGATTTTTTGACTGCTGTGTCGCCACTTTTCAGTGTATTTCAACCAGAAAAATGTTGACTTAAAGAGAATAACAAGCTACATAATGCAAAATTTTTGCTTTTCAAAAATTCCAATTCTAAAGGGTCGAAACAAACCCGAGCAACGCCGGGTGATACTGCTAGTACTAATATGATAAATTACTGATGAAATACTTGGGTTGGTATAATCAACAAAAACCCTTATAAGTAATACCTCCAATTTAGCTGTAGTTGAGTGAATGAAACCATTAACAGAGTCAAAGCTTCAATTGGAAGTGCTGTATGCACATGTTTATGGCAACAAATTTCTAAGAAGAAGCAAAATATTTAATAATATTGCTAGTTTTGTTTCAACAAATATAACAAAGCTGACTGTAACAAACATTTTTGTATAGGCTTTAAAGTCTAACCCACCAATTCCTATACCCATTCAATTATTTCAGAATGGTTTAGCTTTATGCATAATATTCTAGCATTTCCCTCCTAAGATCATGTTGCTAGTCATTCTAATAGTATCATTAATGGGAGCAGCAGACATTAGTAATAATGAATTTAAAATATAGTTGGTGTAAAAATGCACAAATTCTTTGATTTCTCATACTTTAATATACCAGGAAAATGACTGTCACCATGTATTAATTGCTATTTTTCGTTAATGCACCTGATCAATTTCTACTCTTATTTTCCATAATATTGATTCTGTGCTTTTGTGTTAACTTCTGAAGTTTATAAATAAAGGTTGATTTTTATTGACTCAGTGGAAACAAATACAAATACAGAAATAATAATAATCTGCCTCAAATACAAATCAATTTGGTTTCAATTTTAATTTTATACTTCACTTTCCTTTTTGTAATTCTCCTTATCATCTCCTCCTTCCAGGCCCACTGTTTATTTCCTTCACCTTCTCCCAAGAGTATATTCACCATTGACTTTGCCTCTTTTCCTGTTTACCATTCAAGGCATCACCTAAATTTCTATATTCCCAATCTCTCACCTCCAACTGTCACAGACTTGCCTGTTCTTCTGCTCCTATACACATCATCTGTTCCTCTAATTTCCCCATCCTGTTCACCATCTTGTACCTTGAGGGTACATTCTGATACCTAAACACCACCCACTTCCACTTTTTTTTTACCAGGTGGGGGTAGTCCTGTATCTCCTCAACAGCAAGATAACTATTCCTAGTCTTTAATCCTACTCTTGCTTCTGAACATTTGGCATAAACCACTTCCCATAATACTACACTCTTCTCAATCAAGAGTACTTGTCTTGCGAGTTACTGCTAGGCAACCTTACTAGGGCCAGTGACATGAAAGAACATACAGAACATTGTAATGTGGATGTTATTTGGAAGGGCACCCTGCTACAAAAGCCATGTTGATTCAGACACGGAATCTTAATACAGTCCTTTAAACTGTTGTAAACTGTCAAACTGTTCAATCCATGCCAGCATGGAATTCAGCTGCTAAATGATTACACATACACACACACACAATACAACACACACAGGCACATATAAAATGAGCTCCTACAGACTCACTCATTGTTTTTGAAAACATTAATTAAAATTATTACTCAAAAATAATCATTTTGGAAAATTGCTTAAACAGCAACATAATTTCAGGACTTTGATTGCATGGAGTTTATATCTTTTAGAATCAAATACTCAAACTTGAACCATCCATTTTCACACATGTCATTCATAAAGGTACTTAAATGAAAGAAAATAAGGATAAGTATATTCTTCAAACTTTCATTTCATATTTCAAAACATATTCAGACAGACGATATTCAAAAGAAAACTAAGCTCAGTTTACATATTGATGATTGAAAATGAACAACTTTACTGCAAATCAGAGTCTTTCAGTTATAATGTGTTAACAAATACACTATATTTGTATTGGGTCCTGAAATTCATTGTTTCTGGTGAATCAGCCAAGGTTTATATATAGTAACAATTGAAATTTTCCTTTTTGGTTTTATATTGCATATAGCTGCCTTCATTATTTTGTGTAAGTGTGTGTATGTTCCTGTGTGTACATACATACACTACACACATACATATATACACAAGTAAATTTGTATATGCATGTGTGTGTGCATGTGTGTATCTCTGTGTGTACATATATATACATATATATATTAGAAGGTTTGGAGATGATGTATAGGCGCAGGAGTGGCTGTGTGGTAAGTAGCTTGCTTACCAACCACATGGTTCCGGGTTTAGTCCCACTGCGTGGCATCTTGGGCAAGTGTCTTCTGCTATAGCCCTGGGCCAACCAATGCCTTGTGAGTGGATTTGGTAGACAGAAACTGAAAGAAGCCTGTCGTATAGATGTATATATATATGTTTGTGTGTTTGTCCCCCTAGCATTGCTTGACAACCGATGCTGGTGTGTTTACGTCCCCGTCACTTAGCGGTTCAGCAAAAGAGACCGATAGAATAAGTACTGGGCTTACAAAGAATAAGTCCCGGGGTCGATTTGCTTGACTAAAGGCGGTGCTCCAGCATGGCCGCAGTCAAATGACTGAAACAAATAAAAGAGTAAAAAAGAGTAAAGAGGTATTTTATATTAGAAGAAATGAAGTACTAAGAAATTCGGATGGTTTTATATTTACAGATATTTATTTGTATATTACATGTTTTTATACATCATATATCATATATCATATATCATATATTAGCGCTTTCATCCATTCTAGTGGAGTTTTCAAATTGAGCTAAGTTCTTGGGGAAAATTTGACCATTTTTATAGTGTTATTGAGTGTGTAGTGGTGGGGAGAGATATAAGAAAGTATATATATATGGCTGATGTCAGTGTTGCCTGACTGGTCGGTGACACGTAAAAAGCACCAACTGATCGTGGTCGTTTGCCAGCCTCCTCTGGCCCCTGTGCCACTGGCATGTATAAAGCACCTGCTACACTCATGGAGTGGTTGGTGTTAGGAAGGGCATCCAGCTGTAGAAACAATGCCAGATCAGATTGGAGCCTGGCTTCCCAGACCACGGTCAAACCATACAACCTATGCTAGCATGGAAAACGGACGTTAAACGATGATGATGATGATGATTGATATATATATATATATATGTATGTAAACATTAGGTGTGGCTGTGTGGTAAGAAGCTTGCTTCCCAGTCACATAGTAATGGGTTCAGTCTCACTGCATGGCTTCTACTATACCTTCGGGCCAACCAAAGCCTTGTGAGTGGATTTGGCAGATGGAAACTGAAAGAAGCCTATTGTATATATATATGTATCTATGTATATTTATGTGTGCCTTTGTGTCTGTGTTTGTCCCCCACCACCATCGCCTGACAATCGATGCTGGTGTGTTTACGACCCCATAACTTAGTTTGGCAAAAGAGACTGATGTACTAGGCTTACAAAGAATAAGTCCTGGGGTCGATTGCTTCAATTAAAAAACATTTAAGGAGGTGCCCCAGCATGGCCACAGTCAAAATGACTGAAACAAGTAAAAGAATAAAAGATTTAAAGAGTATACAAGCACTCACACATATACAATAATCAGTAACATAGCAACTATTGTTAGTGCTGTTTCTTGCCAATTATATAGGTTTGTTTTTAAATCCTAACTTATGTAATATCTTTAGATGAAACACTTCAGGTGTGAAAAAATCCCAAGTTCCATTCAACCTGTTATTGAAATTGTAATGCATCGTGCATTTCATTCGATCTTTAATCCTTTCGGGGTTGATAAAATATATAGCAGTTGAGCACTTAGGTTGATGTAACTGACTTACTACCTTCCCGGAGATTGCTGGCCTTGTGTCAAAAACTGATGCCAAGGTTATCCCAAAATTTTCTATTGATGGATATTTGTTTAAACAAATGCACTGTTAATGATTTGTAATTTGATTGATATTTAGTATGGAAGTTGGAATATTTTTTGCAATTTTACTTTAATGAAATCCAGGAAAATAATGGTTCTACTTTTTTTTATACATATTTTAAAATGCAGATTTTGGATTAGAAAATCCTTTCTGTTGTGAATTTGAATATCCTGCTATAATATTGATAGCTACGGTGCTATCTTTTCAAAGAGAAGACTGGATTCACATTCTTCTATGTAATTGAATTCAAGTGATATGATATGATACAATTCATTTGTTATGAATAAAATTTATTAAGTGAATAAAATGAGACGACATACATCATAAGAATACAGACTGGGTAAAAAGGTAACTTTTAATTCCAACAAATTCTAACTGGTATTATTGGAAACAGAGAGGTTTGACAGTCATGTACAAGAGATGTCAAGCCATTGTAAAAATTATGAAACTTTGATCTAAGTGTTGTAAAACAAACCTATTCAAATTTTCTTTGGAGATGTGGAAAGTATTTTTCAAATAAAAACACAACTTAGTCAAGATAAAAAAAAATGTATTAATTGCCTGTTTTAGATAAAAATCAAAGAATATTGAAATATTTTCACTGCTATTCATATTGTATTGTCTCAAGCTTGGTAAAAAAAACTATAGTGTTTAATTTGGTTTTTGTTTAACAAAATCGCTTCTAAGCAATTGGTCTTTGTATTTTCTATGGCTCTGTTTGAATTAATCTTTACTGAAGTCATATGTCATCGTTTAATGAATTTCCCCAAATTTTGACATCATTGTTTTCTCTGGAAAATATTATATCAGTTAATCTTCTTTATATTTTATTTCCATGGTAGTTAAAGACTGTTTGAACTTCACATAAACTATAGTTTGTTATCGCTTGTTCAAAGTTTCTTTCAATAGCAAGATGAAAACAAATTCAATGGGCTTTGTTATTGTACTGGTTGTTTTAAAAGGTAAAAAGTGAAGTTATACATTACGATATTTTTACTATTGTCAAAGATTTAAATGGCAATTAATGAACAATTCATTTCTTCTGATATCTACTCAGTGTGTGTCTCCCATTAAGCTCAATTCATTTAGGTAATGAATTAATCAATCAAAATTTAAAAGATCATAGTATTTAAAAATAAGCCACTCTAATAATAAATGCATATTACATGGTAAATCCATTCCCCTCATTTATTTGAAATTTAAAAAATATTAAAGATAGTGTTTAATGTAACCTGCACAATTATAGCAGGATAGATTAGATAAGAAACTGTCCTATCACACAAGAATTAAAATATTTAATTGTCTATCTATCATATTGTTATGCAGTTTATAGAATTATTTAAAAAATTCTCTATCTCATGAAACACATCCGATTCTTCTTGCTTACAGGCATCCTTAGCTATGGTTCCATGATGTTGGAAATAAATCTTGTATTAAGGAGTCAGTCAGAAGGAAGAATATTGAAGTGGCAGCTAAAATATTTGCTCGAAGCAATTCATTGTTTGAATCAGAGAAATACATTGAAAATGATAATAGTAGGTAGAGAATATGATGAATGAAAACTGCTGAGATGGATTAAGTATTAATTTATTCACTATTTTCCTTATATTTATTTAACACTGGAATATAGAAAGATTTGGCAAACCAAAGAATGGCTGCTGCATTGTTACTTGACTGGCTAGATATAACAGCCAATTGTTTCTCAAATGTCACCCTACCATCTTAAAACCAAAATCAAGACAAAATGGCTATGTCTGGAATAATTTGGCCATATGTCTGTTCAATCAGAGCTGACTTGAAAATGAATGACAACAATTACCACTTTAACATACCAATTGATCATATCCCAGGCAAATATTTTACCTCTTTTATGTTCAAACCAACCAGATCTAACCTCTCATGCCTACCTTGCTATGTCATTCTAATTATATATAATCACATCATCGAAATCTTGAAGCTAATATATGATGAATTTAAAACAATATGAATGCATAAGTATTACATGTGAGAAACTTATCTGAATGCTAAAGGCTTAAGACATTCGACAAGCCAATGCAGGAGACTCTGTGATCACTAAACATGAAAGAATTAGCAGTTAAGTCTTCCTAACGTCATACCTCATAATCTCCATAAATGAATTCATTGAATTATCAGGTTCAAGGAATCTCTTGTCTCAAAGACACTGAATAAGTTAAGTGGTTCTATATACAATTACGGTTGGAAAAAAAGTGAGGGATATTCATGGCTGAAATATACTTGATTATAGATCTGCATCATCTAGACTGAATTGGAACTAATAACAACAAAGACCAAGAAATTTGAATTACTTTAAAATGCAATTGACCAGTTTCAAGCACATAATGACATTGGTAGTTCAACGATAACATCTTACACCATCATATCAATGTTTATATTTCAAAATTTGCCTATATTTCTGTCTAAGTCTCCTAAAAGTACATACCATCAATAATGCTTTTTAGAAATTGGGGAAAGGGATCTGTATTACGTTTGAACATATAATTTATAAATAGCCCTGTGGGTAAAAAGCATGCTTTGAAAACATGTGATTCCAAGTTTGATTTCAAAGTAACCTTGGGCAAGCACCTCTTTATAGATCTAGGAGTTGAGCGAGCTATCTCTATATCACTATGCTGCACATTTAAGACAATGATTAGAGCATACCTTTTCACTTGCTGAATCAACCTGATGTCTGTCTGACATTATATATCTGAAAATGAAGATTAAAAAAAATAAGTAACAAGAAAGTTAGAGCTCTGAAAACTGATGCACTCTGTGTGTGTGTGTGTGTGAGAAGTAGATACATGAAGTGGAAGAGTGAATAAAAAGGAAAAAAAAGAAAAAGAAAATTAGTGTTATGTCCCTTTTTGCTGTAAAACCATAAAGCTAGTCCTCGTAGAATTATTTAAAGGAGAGTGGTCCAAAGTCTGCATCACAACTGCTCAAATCCAGGTAGGGTGGCACCCTCCAGTTCACCAAAAGAAATCTGTCCATATACTGGCACCTGCTGAAAATTTCAGATCTGGAATTCACTAGTATGGAGGAATTCTTATGATTTCACCTCAGCGTGTGTTTGTGTATGTGTGAGTGAGCACTTGAGTTTATGTGTGAATGTGTTTGTCGTGTGTGCATATGTCAGCCCACCTGAGTTATGAAAGAGGTAAGTGAATGAAGTAACCAAAAATAAGACAATACAAGAGGGAGTAAAATTAATAAATTACCATCACAGAAACTAAAATACACCATGACAGTTTTTTTTATTGTATGTTTGTGTGTGTGAACATATATGAGTGTGTGTATATATGTGTGTTTATGCATGTTACAGAGTGTCTGTATTTGTGTATAGGGACAAGGTTTGCTTGTGTGTTTTAGAATGTGAGTTTTGTGAGTGTGTGTGTTTGTATTTTTTCACATGCAAGTGCTTGTATTTGTTTTTCCTGAATACGATGTATAGATATTTTTATTTTCTATTTCAAAATATAGTGACCCTGTGCCTGTTGAGTTTTCAAAGCCTTTACTAATGTACCCATGTGTCTGTTATGTGTTTCTGATATATTCAGATCAAGTGAAGGTACAGTTGAGAGAGTAGATACTCAGTTTGAGTGACAGTGATCATTGTGCATAATTTTAGTGTCTCTTGACTTAATTTCCCATTGTAGTATCTGTTGCTTGTGCATTTTTATGTGAGTTTGTGTGTGTAAGCACATGTTTTTCTATGGTTGTGTACTGTTATATCCTTTTAGGTATGTATGTATCTCCTACTTATACATATATCTTTTATTTTCGTAGGGATATGCATGATACACAGATATTTTACATAGCTGTTTTTCATTTCATAGTTGGTCAGTTTCTAATTTGCTTATTGTCATTAAGTACTGAATATGTTTGTACAGCATTTTTTTAAAATAAGTACATATGAATTGAAGGTGATGCTGGAAAGTTTGGCACTCATTTTTAGTGTCTATGAATTTTTGTATGCACGTATGTAGCAAGGATTACAATTAATTTATATTTGGAAGGCATGTAGAGCTCACCACTAGTGTAGAATGTTATGTGTAGAAATGTATGGAAGAGACAAACACATCTTACTTTCTTGGGTAGTGGATACGTTTGTGGCTGAAGTAAGACTTGAAAATGTTGCATTTGTAGGAGGTAATGAGTTCAGATTTTTGTTGGGTAATATGTGGAAATTTTCAGTTCTATGTACTTTACAAGGCTGAGATCTACCCCAGAATGGTAGTTATGTTTTTTGGGCAACAATATTATATTATAGCTCTTACAGTGTATAGTTAACACAAAGATCATAAATATGGCAGGATACAGAAATGGCGTTTCTCTTGTCAGAATTCTGAACTGTATATCAGTGATGGTAAAATCTGGTTTTAAATTTGTTAGAGGTAAGTCTGATGATGTGTGAGGGGAATATTTGCTCTCTTCATTAAAGTCACATTTTCAATGTACATAATTGCATAGCAGTACATATGTCTGGTGAATTCTCTCTTTGGCAGACATTTACATTAAGCATTGTAATTTGCTTATATGCACACATATATATATATATATATATATAATATATATATATATATATATATATATATATATATATATCCTCTGTGTGTGTGCATGTATGTGTGCACGTGTGCATGTATGTGTGTAATATAGACAGTCATAATTTATGTAGACTGGCAAGTACAGCACAAGATGGAAAATGTAGACTGACTCACCTCTCTCCCATACGTTATCTTGCTGAACAGCATCACATAATAGCACATCCATGCCTCATGTTTTCAGTGGTAGTCTAGTGCAGTCCCCAGCTTGCCAGCTCTGGTCACATGATCCAACCCATGCCAGCATGAACAATGGACACTAAATGATGACGTTGATGAGTGTATGTATATATATATATATATATATACATATATGTGTGCATGTGTGTATAAATATGTATGTATATATATATGCATTGTACAATCTACCTTTCACTCTGAGCGAGAGACCCTTTGTCATGAAGAGGCGTAGAAGCTTTCTAAACTTTGCCCAGGCTATTCTTATTCTAGTGGTAACACTCGCTGAGCATCTACCCCCACTACTAACTTAGTCACCTAGGTAGTGGAAGCTATCAACTAATTCTAGTTTCTCCCCCTTTGAGGAGACCTATTGAGTCAAGTACATCAACAACAAAATAAAAATCAAATGGAAGTTGTATTTGTGATACCTGTGCTGGTGTCACGTAAAAGGCACCATCCGAATGTGGCCGATGCCAGCACTACCTTGACTGGCGTCCATGTCAGTGGCATGTAAAATGCACCAGCTGATCGTGGCCATTGCAAGCCTCCTCAGGCCCCTCTGCCGGTGGCACGTAAAAAGCACCCACTACACTCACAGAATGGTTGGCATTAGGAAGGGCATCCAGCTGTAGAAACACTGCCAGATCAGACTGGAGCCTGGTGCAGCCTCCTGGCTTCCCAGACCCCGGTTGAACTGTCCAACCCATGCTAGTATTGAAAACGGACATTAAACGATGATGATGATGATGATGATTTGTGTGTGTGTGTGTCTATGTCTGTGTGTCTGTGTCGGTGTATGCTGCAAGAGAGAGAAAACAATTTAAAAGACCAATATATAATCTTTTCTTGCATAGTGGTAGTTTAGGCAATACTATATATACAAACGAAATTAATCAAACTTTTAAAGTTCCTATTATTATTGGATATTTTTATTGAAAATAATACTTTAATTTGGAAGACTAACTTCCCACGCCTATGATGGCTTGTTTAAGCAGTTAAAATGCCTATGTAAATATATTGTATACGGATGGCACTAAGGAATCAAAATTGAATATTAAGAAACTGCAAAGATGTTAATCAAAGTTAATTTCATAATTCTGACAATTGGTAAAGGTTACAAATTTGCAATTTCTCAGCCTCTTCACTAATACTCCATCACCAAAATTGAAGAGTAAACAACTGTGAAATGTTAATCAAGGTTACTTTCGTAATTCTGTCTACTGATAAAGGTTAAAAATTTCCATTTTCAAGACAACTGTACTAAAACTGCAGAAACAAAATTTAAGATTAAATGAATGTAAAGTTATTAATCAAAATTAATTTTGGAATACAGTTTATTGGTAAAAGTCTCGTAAATCTGCAATTTCTAGGCATCTATATCAGAGTCAAAATTTAAGATCAAGCAACTGTAACTATATTAGGTATATGCACAGAAACTTCAGACAACAAAACCAAAACCAGTTTAAACTTAAGTTGTTGAGTTGGCTGGTATAATATGAACACTACAACCGGAAGGCTATTTTTCATTTTATCTTTTAATGAAATGAAGAATGTATTTGAAAATATTATTGCAGCATTTTGGCAAAAAGATACGTTAAGTGTTAATGAGGCTGGCTGTTTTATCTTTAGTGATTTATAAATAACACCATCAACAACAACAACAATAATAATAATAATAACAACAACAACAACAGCAATAATAAACAGAGTTAGATTGAGGTTAGGTTATTATTTGGCCAAGAGCAAATATAAATAAGTAAAACTTTACTCCTAATGAACTGCTCAAATGTTTATTTTTACGAAGCTCATTAACACAAGATGCAGTAGTTGTATATTAGCTTATAGAAAAGGAATATACATAGTCAAAATGATTAAAAATACAAAGTAAATAAAAAAAAATTATATATATATATATATTGTATAATTGTATACAAAGTATTATTTTGTCTTCAGCATATCAGAGAAAACGAATTTGAACTTAATCTGTGTAAGTATGAGTGTGTGTGTGCATGTATGTGTGTAAGTGTGTGTATTTGTTGTGCGTGTGTGTGTGCGTTATTCATTTTTAGATAAATCTTGTTAATACAACTGCGTCATGGAAAACTAATTTTAGACATTTAAGAATGCACAAAAACATGCATCCAGTTTTTGTTTGAGACTTAATAATATAGTCTCTCTTTCCCTCTCCCTCTCCCCCCCCCCTCTCTCTCTCACTCTCTCTCGCTTTTACAAAGTGTCAAAATATTTTTGTTGTAAATCTGCAGCCTTAATCACTAGCATAATTTCACTGCATTCTTTCGAGTTGGGTAGACGAGAGTTGAATGAGTGGATGCAGGGGTAGATGAAAAATTCTGATTTTGCTTGTTCTGAGATGGCTTAAAGGATTTTCTTCCACAATGGAATTGTCTCAGTCTCAACCAGCAGTTTCAGATTTTACACTTTCGAAACAGAGTGGTACTATCCAAAATACTAGTCTGTAACTTATTTCTATATCTATTAGTTCTCACTCACAGAATCAAAGACAGACTTGTTACTATATATATATATCATGCTGTACATAATTATTTTAGATGCTTATAAATGCATCGGCGCAGGAGTGGCTGTGTGGTAAGTAGCTTGCTTACCAACCACATGGTTTCGGGTTCAGTCCCACTGCGTGGCATCTTGGGCAAGTGTCTTCTACTATAGCCTCAGGCCAACCAATGCCTTGTGAGTGGATTTGAAAGAAGCCCGTCGTATATATATTTCTTTACTACCCACAAGGCACTAAACACAGAGGGGACAAACAAGGACAGACAGAGGGATTAAGTCGATTACACCGACCCCAGTGCATAACTGGTACTTAATTTATCGACCCAGAAAGGATGAAAGGCAAAGTCGACCTCGGCGGAATTTGAACTCAGAACGTAACGACAGACGAAATACGGCTAAACATTTCGCCCGGCGTGCTAACGTTTCTGCCAGCCCGCCGCCTTAACACTGTCGTATATATGTATATATATATGTGTGTGTGTTTGTGTGTCTGTGTTTGTCCCCCTAGCATTGTTTGACAACCGATGCTGGTGTGTTTACGTCTCCGTCACTTAGCGGTTTGGCAAAAGAGACCAATAGAATAAGTACTGGGCTTACAAAGAATGAGTCCCGGGGTCGATTTGCTCGACTAAAGGCGGTGCTCCAGCATGGCCGCAGTCAAATGACTGAAACAAGTTAAAGAGTAAATGATAGGAAAGCTTGTGAATGGATGAGTGAATTCGATGTTGCTCAAAGGAGTATGCAACCAGCATGATGCAATGTGGGTAAACCAGCATATACTATTGTGGGTTGCATTCTATGCCTTGACCCAAGCATGTTAGTGCAGTTAACTATCTCTTTTACTTTTTTACTTGTTTCAGTCATGTGACTGTGGCCATGCTGGAGCACCACCTTTAGTTGAGCAAATCGACCCCAGGACTTTTTCTTTGTAAGCCTAGTACTTATTCTATCGGTCTCTTTTGCTGAACCGCTAGGTTACGGGGACGTAAACACACCAGATTCAGTTGTCAAGCGATGTTGGGGGGACAAACACAGATGCACAAACACATACACACACACATACATACATATATATATATACATATATACGACAGGCTTCTTTCAGTTTCCGTCTACCAAATCCACTCACAAGGCTTTGGTCGGCCCGAGGCTATAGTAGAAAACACTTTCCCAAGGTGCCACACAGTGGGACTGATCCTGGAACCATGTGGTTCGTAAGCAAGGTACTTACCACATAGCCACTCCTACGCCTATCAAAGATTATTTTACTTCCATGTTAAATTCAACAACACCAGTACATCCAAGTTATTGCTCATCCCCTTATTGAGGCAACCTTATGAATGAAGACGTTTTAGTAATGACCATACTAAATTTTGTATATCAGAAACTATATCAGAAAACGTATAAATTCAGGAAGGGTTTAGCTGAAATTTCTAACAGTTTAGACAACGTTAATTGGACATAAGAACACTGAAATAAAGCATGAATATTATACAATATCATTTCTCACACTTACGTATGTCTGTGTATGAAAGAAATTAATATTTAAACTAAATAATGTTAATTTGTCAACCTCTAATTCTACATCGTTAATCATAGCACTGAAATGAAATAACTAAAACTTACACAAACTGACTGTGTTATAGAAATCACATATTAATGACTAATTGTTCTCCATTTCTTTCATTAGTTACCTGTCTGTCTGTCTCACCTCTGGCATAGCTGTGAGGTAAGAAGTTTGCTTCTCAGCCACGTGGTTCCATATTCAGTCCCCCTGCATTGCACATGCTGCTATAGCCCCAGGCTGACCGAAGCCTTGTGTGTTGATTTGATAGAAAGAAACTAAAAGAAGCCCTCTTTATGTGTGTGTGCATGTACATATGTGTGTATCTTTGCATTTGAGTTTGTCCTTCATCAAGGTTGACAACCAGTGTCAGTTTGATTACATCGCCATAACATAGTGAATTGAAAATATTTCCTTCTTTGGACACAAAACTCTGCTTGCAAAGACCTGTTGAGGCAAGTGGAATTGAAATTGAATTTGAAACAGAACCAAATTCGACGACTGGCACCCATGCCAACCTCCCTTCATTGGACACAAAAATCTGCTTGCAAAGACCTGTCGGGGGACAAGTCAAATTGAAATTGAACCAAATTCGATGACTGGTACCCATGCCAGTGGAGCGTTAACAGCTCCATCCGAGTGGGATCACTGCCAGAGTGGCTGTCTGGCTTCTGTGCCAGTGGCACATAAAAAGCACCATTTGTGCGTGATCATTACCAGCGTCGCCTTACTGGCACTTGTGCTGGTGGCACATGAACAAAAGATTCGAGTGAGGTCATTGCCAGTGCCGCTGGACTGACTTCTGTGCAGGTGGCACGTAGAAAACAAACACCATTTTGAGCATGGCCATAAGCACCATTTGAGTGTGATTGTTACCGGCGTTGCCTTACAGGCACTTGTGCCGGTGGCTCGTGAACAAAACCATTTCAAGCATGGCCTTTGCCAGTACCGCCAGACTGGCCATCGTGCTGGTGGCACATAAAAGCACCCACTACACTCTTGGAGTGGTTGGTGTTAGGAAGGACATCCAGCTGTAGAAACGCCAGTCCTTAGTCAAATCGTCCAACCCATGCTAGCATGGAAAACAGCCGTTAAATGATGATGATGATGCTGATGATAGAATAAGTACCAGGCTTTAAAAGAATAAGTATTGGAGTCAATTTGTTTAACTAATATCGCTAAAGAGCTGCAGTCCAATGACTGAAACAGCTGATTGATAAAAAATCTCAAAAGAAAAAGGAATAAAATGAAATGAGACAACGTCAATGTGGTCACTTGATTTGCTAACAAAGCAGGCAAATTAACCCTCCAACTATACTTTCTTTAAAAAAGAACATAAAGGAAAAAAGAACTGAAGGCATATCGGATAATATAATCTAAGATAAGCTGGTTTCTCGTTTCTATTGCACATGGAGGATTATCTTGCTGGGAGTCAATTTTTTGTTAGATAATTAAATATTAATTTACCTCAATGAAAGTTCCAGTTGGTCCAATCAATTGAACAGGCAGCTTGTGAAATTAATGTGTAAGTGGCTGAGTACTCCACAGACATGTGTACCCTTTATGTAGTTCTCAACAAGTTTCAGTGTGGTACAGAGTGAGATTAGGCTGGCCCTTTGAAATACAGGTACTACTCATTTTTGCCAGCTGAGTAGACTGGAGCAATGTGAAATAAAGTGTCTTGCTGAAGAGCACAACACATCACCGAGAATTGAACTCACAACCTTATGATTGTAAGCCAAATACCCTAACCACTAAACCACGCACCTTCACTGTATCATATAACCTTTATGCATTTAGTGAAATTTCCATTTCTTTCTCTTTCTTTGTATTGTTTCAACTATGTAGTCCTTAGTATTCTTAAATAGCTGATATTTTGATTTAACTGATTCTCTTCAATATGAAGCAACCAAGGGGCTATCAATTGCATCATTTTATTTACATTATGGTAGTAGAAGAAGAAGAAGAAGACTTTCTAGCAAAAGGAGAGATAAGAAAGATATGATGAAAGCATTTCACAAGGTAGAAGTAACTTTTGTTCATAAGTCTTAAGATGAATTTTGTCTGAGAAGACTGGATGTTACAACAAGAAGGCAAACCTTGACCAAAGCTGAGTTGGGATAACAGGTAAATATATCTGCCGATATCATGAAAATAAAGCACATGGTATAAGTAATAATTCTCTTAATGAGTATAATCTTTGTAAAGAGGTGCTGAATTCTCTTGCAATATTCAAGGCAGTGAGATGGCAAAGAAGGTGGATGGCAGAATCGTTAACACACCTGGCCAAATGCTGAACTACATTTTGTCTGTCTTTACATTCAGAGTTCAAATTCCAACAAGCTCGACTTTGCCAATGGGGTCGATGAAATAAGTAGCAGTTAAACAATGGGGTCGATGTGACTGACTTACTTCTCCCTGAAATTGTTGTTCTTGTGCAAACATTTGAAAAACAATATTCTGTTGCATCATTTCAAAATGAAAATACTGTTGTCTTTCATCTTTCTAGAATTTATCTGTATTTGTAGCAGGTTGTGCGACCATTTAGAGGATCCTTTAATGATTTGATATCTAGAATATTGAGAGATTATGTGACTATATGTATGATACTTTTGTAAAAGGAAACCATGCCAACCTTGATTTGTTTATAGTAGGTCTCTGCCTTGTTTACCCATTGTTATTATTACTATCCACATTGTTATCTATGACAAGTGACAGAGAATCTGGTTTTGAAAGTTCTGGTTGGCATTTTATGACTTCTGCAACATCAAATCATCAACTTAACTTCACAATGTGAGTAAATATAGAGTTCATTTTTAGAAGTTGGTGACTTACTTTCAGATTGAAACAACCGCAAGAACACATTTTAATTCTCGGGCATTCACATCGAATGTCAAACTACCTTTCTTTACTATCATCCTCATCACACTTTCAGTGATAACTGTAATTGACAAGCTAGCTATATGTCACACATATGCATCAAAAAAGTATTTTTGCAGTTGCTATTACACACATTATATGTTGGAAATGGTTGGTATTTTCAAATTATTGGTCATTCAAAGACTTAACTTCACTTAAACAATTATTTTTTGGTGTCAAAGTTTTTGTAGCACCAACTACAACTAGTCACTGGCATTATTCTACAGCAGTAGATTTTGACACCTAGTAATTATGTTTAAGTGAAATTAACAGTCTTTTTGTGCTTTTGGATGACTGGTATGTCTCTTCTAAGGTGCAATCGTTTTAGTTTCAACACATGATATCAAACCAAATCACTTTCTTGGCAAGAACACATCCAAAATTTCAAATTATTAAATTTTTGTAAATGATTGTGATAAATTTTCACAGTTAGAGCAAATACACAATTTTCAATTTCATCTGCGATACATCAAAATTACTAATCCGATATTCACTTAGAAATTATCTCTATATCATATACTTCATTACAGTTACTGCATGTTTATGTTATAGTGAATGTGAAAGACTTAGCAATAAGACTTAAATAGGCTCTAAAATTCCCATTTAAGAGTCTCACAGGTAAGATACATCCCAACAGACACACACACAAATGCACACATATTTTCGTTGTTAAATATATATATATATATATATATATATATATATATATATATATATATATAAGAGACGTCATGACAACAACAAGGACTGACCATTGAACACTTTGCAACAAGTATGGACTTGGTAGAGTAAAAAAGTGGTACGAGCATAAACCTGAAGGCATCATCGAAAATGATAATGCAAAGATTCTATGGGATTTTATAATTCAGTGCAACCATAAGATATAGAATAAGAAACCATACATAGTGTTAATTGAGAAAGAAAGCAGACAATGCTGGATCATGGATATAGCATGTCCAGCTGGCAAGAAGGTATGCGATAAGGAAGAAAGAAAAGTTGATAGATATGACAGGTTAGCTTGGGAAGTTAAGCAGTTGTGGTTAATGAAAAAGGTAGCAGTAGTACCAATAATTGTCTGAGCTCTGGGGACAGTGAGTAAAAATCTTGAGAAATTCATGGAGCAAATAGGTGCTGCAATAAGGGTGGAACATTAGCAGAAAACAGCACTGCTTGGAACCACTTGAATACTCATGATGGTGCTCAAAAAAAATAAATAAATAAACGGTGTTACCTTAGTACACTGGTAGTGAACAGCTGCCAATGTAGTACATCTCCAGCTTTTGAAGCTGTGCAAAGACTGTAAAATAATAATGATAATAATAATAATAATAATAATAATAATAATAATAATAATAATAAGTGGGGAAGCATCATAATCGTGTGTTGAAAGGAATTCTTGGAGGTTTGAATAATTCACCTTTGGAAACATGGCTGGTTCATTCAACATCCTTAAACAATCCTTATTCAGGGACCTAAATTCTAACTGGGCCCCACCCGCAAGGTCATGCGCAGTTTGTCTTGATATGAGATCACCATGTCGCGCACATATGGTTGTGATACATGTGCCTGGTGTACCCTTATCAGACGGGTAGTCATGATGGGTATACTGGGTTTCGTATATTTTACCCCAGTGTCACTTTGATGGCATGCACTGCTCTCTCACTCAATAATAATAATAATAATAATAATAATAATAATAATAATAAGAAGAAGAAGAAGAAGAAGAAGAAGAAGAAGAAGGAAAAGAAAAAGAATGTATATATTAGGCCAATAATTGTTTGTGCCGTTGGTAATAAAGAGATTAGAAAATGACAGGTAAGAAAAGTGAAAGTAGAACTCATTTTCAAAACTGCATTGCTTAGCAATGCAAGGAGTCTCTGCCATGTCCTCAAAGCCAGAAATGAACATACCACATTGGTTCACAAGAAGTGAACAGCTGGTACATTTATTACACCTCCAGCAACATGTTGAGTCTGTCAGATATTATCATAATGATATTAATAAATAAATAGAAAAACAGTGCAGTTTTGACAAAAATGTTTTGTGAACAATGTCAAACCATTTCTTCTCTCTGAACATCATAAAACATACAATAGTTGTGATAAAGAAAAGAAACAAAATTATGTTTGAAATATATATTTACTAAAAACACAAAATAAAATAAATCTATTTGATCATATTACCTTTTTTTTATTACTTGCATTATATTTTAATCAGACTTGACTTAGAAATGTAATAATTCTCATTTTCTTTTTTCTAAGTTTCTTTTATGTTTAAAGATAATTTTCTGTTAGTAAATCTTAGTTTATTTCAGTAGTCAAACTTAACTTACAGTACATGTTTGGCAGAAAACTGAAACTTCTAGTGAGTATATGGTGTACAGAGAAACTGCGTGGTTATTTCAATAGTTAATATATTCAAATTACCCTTATGAAATTTTTTAGCTCTGATCCAATGATATTGATAATAGTCATTCATGCACTGTACCTCTGGGCCAGAAGCACACCAGCTTTTGTGAATAATTCTATTCATATATCGTACATCACTACTGCACAATAAATGGTAATATTTGCTTATGTTATTATCTGGTAATGTACTGAAAATAAGTTCTTGAATTTCAAAAATAAATGTTCAAGCTTTATCAAAATATCTTTTTGTCATTTCTTTGCTAAACATTATATTTACTGATACTTTTTCCATTCATACCAAATGGAACAAAAGAGAAACACTTTATTTTTGAATTCATAACGTATTTGTTCATTTTTTTCAAATTTCTTTTTTCAGAATACATCTCATAACAAAACGTCCAAGTAAAAAAAAATTTTGCTCAATGTATCGAAATACATAATGTAGAAACTAGTGTAAGTGCAGAAGCAATCATTGAACAATGTCAATCAGAACTATGTAAAGAAACTGTAACTATACAATTGGAACCTGAACAGAAAAAAGAAAATGCTGGAAATTTACCTCATGGTAAATAGCCCTCTCTGATGGATAAATCTATGCTGGATAAAATACACTCAACCAGAAAAGTATGTAAATAGAGAAAGTGAAAGTATCATTACTCAGCTTTTGCAGCATATTTGCTTGAAGATCAAAAGAATAAGACTTATCCTAATGTAAAATGCCTTGTTTGCTATCAATATCTTATAAAATAAAACTTAGCACTTGCCAAGTTGAAAAGCCATTTTCAAAAATATCCTTAATTTGTGAATATATCTCACATTTATTTTTAGCAGGTGCTGGAAAATCATACAAAGAAATTTTACTCCAAAGAATAATTGCCATCTTCTCCATTTTTTTTTCCTTTCTTTTACCAATCTCATCCTTAAACAAAAGCAGCTATTTACAGAAAGTAAAACCATAATCAAGCCAAGTCTTCTTAAAGTAGCAGAGAAGCTCTGTAATAAAAATGGAATATTGAGAAGAAAATTATATTACTCCTTTGGTCAGCACAAGATGAAGAGCTGATGATTTGTGCTAAAAATTTAAAAGAACAAGTCTTGTTCAAGTTATGAAATACATCATGCTATGGCATGTGAATGGATAAAAGCAATGACATAACTAATTGTGCACTGCTTTTTCCATTGTAGGAATTTTCCAGCTATTTCTAATGACATACGTAATACAGCTAAACATTACCTTATGTTGTTTTGATGTTGGAGATGAAACTATTGTGGAGGCTAATTTATTTCAATAGCATTGCGGATTTCCTTGCTAAAGCCGTAATTCCCTAGCACTAATGTGTTTCCCTAACTACTGATGGAGCATCAGCAATGATCGGTATTCTGTGAAGTGTAGCTATGCACATGAAAAATATTTTTATCCTCTACCTCAGTGTGCACCACATTATTCACAGAAAAGCATTGATTGCATAAAAAAATAAGCAGCATACAAAAGAAAATTAATCAATTAGAGAATCTATTTGATGATGATGTAAAGTGTATCAATCACACAGAATTACATTCAAAAAGCCTCCATATGTTTCAGAGATTTTGTGTAAAGATATGGATGCTAAATACACAGCTTTGTTGCAACATTCTCCAGTTTGGTAGCTCATGTGAGGAAACATTCTAATTTGGCTTTTTAGATTACATAAGGTAATGTATTTCTCCATAATAAAAAGACAAACTTTGTCGTTATTTTTAACTATTCAAAGTGTATCTTCACATTGGATTACACAGCTTCACATAGAAATATTTTGAATTCAAATAGCATTTTTTTTTCCAGTTAGCAAGACCCAAGTATTTCAGGCACTGTTATTGTTTTGGAAAGAAGACAAAGTCAGACTTCTCATTTGCCTACAGGTTTGATGGATAAAGATTCTGAAGACTACAGCAGCATAATAAACAATAGCCTGATGGCTGGCAGAAAAGTTCATTGGCTGAGCAAGATATATAATCACATGAAATGGGACCAAATGAGATCATCTTTGGAACAGGTGAGGAGGAGTGTTTCCAATACATGGATTGTCTCCTTGTCCTTACTCAAAGTGATGAAGCCAACTCACATCTTGTGATGGGAAACATTTAAGGAAACCATGCCTGAAACAATGTCAAATTTTCCCAAGATGTAATCAGCCTGGTTTGCTTTTGATGAGGTTTCAGAAGATGTGGAACCCACGAAGCAGAAACTATTGTCACATCAAGTTCACACTGCAGAATGTTCTCAACTCTCTCATAGGATATGCTAATAGCATTGGCTATTTGATTAATAGTCATTCGCCTGTCATCTATCAGCATACAGTGAACATGAACAATGTTTTCCTCACTGGTGGCAGCTGCAGGACATCCAGACTTGGGTTATTTTAAACCCACCTCCTTTCCCCCTCCTAAAATCAGCTGCCAACATATAAACTGATAAAGACGGAGTGTCATCCACCTGATGTAGCAACCATGTCAGCATGAATGCTCTTGGGAGCTAAACCCTTTTTGGCAGGTACTTGATAACAACGTGGAGGTGTGTGGATTAGTGGTTAGGGTGTCAGCACCATGATCGTAAGATTGTGGTTTTGATTGCTGGACTGGGTGATGCATTGTGTTCTTAAGCAAAACACTTCATTTCACGTTGCTCCAGTCTACTCATCTGGCAAAAATGAGTAATGCTGCAATGGACTGGCATCCCCTTCCAGCTGAGGAACACATACGCCATAGAAACCGGGAAACTTGGCCCATGAGACTGGCTAGGCTTTTAAAAAGAGTGCATTTATTAGTGGAGGTGCAATGGCCCAGTGGTTAGGGCAGCATTGTGTGTGTTTATTGACCGAAAACACCTAAAAGTTCCACGAGGCTCTGGCAGGGTGTGGTGGTGACCCCTGTTGTACTCTTTCACCACAACTTTCTCTCACTCTCTCTTCCTGTTTCTTGAGTAATGCTGTGATGGACTGGCGTCCTGTCCAGCTGGGGGAACACATATGCCACAGAAACTGTGAAACTAGGCTCATGGCGAAGAAAAAAAACTTGATAATAGCACAATGCTAAATTTTATCCATTTTCAAGAGAAGTCACTGCAAGTTACTTTAGAAGTCTTCTTTGAACAGTGAGATGTCTTTACCTGGAAAGAAACAATGCGGTTATAAATAAGAAGGGTTGGAATTAATGTGTGCAAGGTTTCACTGCTTTAGCATCACTCATTAATAGTCAGGTTATGAATTTTTCGGCTTACCCTTGTATGAATGAGTTACCTGTGTCTTTTAAAATTTAATAATGAAAAATACCTTCCTGAAGAGGAATGCAGGTAATTAGAAAAATTAAACTGGTTTTAAATCCATTTGATTTAGCTATTAATATATCAAATATTCCTAATGAGGTAAAGCTTCAACTGTTGAAACTAGCTGTTGATCTGATATGGTTATCAAATCTCTCTACATCAAATGGTAATTAATTTGGAGCCATGATATTCAATTCAACTATCAAAATGAAAAAGGTGATTATTGAAGCTTTGGAAATTCTAATTTAATTTCATAATAGAGACTTCTGTGAGAAGAGATTCTCACTAATGACTCAAATAAAAAGTGAAATAAGCAATCATCTTCATAAGTTGGACATACTTACAACGTTCTGGCTCTTGCCACAAATAAACAATTTGATAAATCAACTGCAAAAGCAATCAAGTTATTAAAATCTCTGAGCTTTTATTACTCAATTTAAGTAATATATTCTTTTATGTCGTTTTAAAGGACTGTCATCAAGATTGATGTAGAAGCAATTATCTCCCTTACAATAACTTGCCACAAGGGAACATTGTCTCTCTGAATTACTGTGGCTGTAAAATTCTAGAAATATCCACACATACATCAGACAATGAATAATTGAGGTGATATGATTACAAAGTGATGGTTCTTCTAACACATAACAAAGGGTAAATTACTTGAGAATAACCACTTGAAAGTAGTATCCGTGGTGCCCCAGCATGGCGGTGGTGCCCCAGCATGGCCACGGCCTTCGGGCTAAAACATTTTAAAGGATTTTTTAAAGATTTATACCCAAGAAGAAAACACCAAAAACATATTGTGAATTTTGCTTGTCACAACTATAAAAGTAACTATATTAAGAACACTTCCCAAGGTAGAATTCTTGGAAAGGTTTCAATCAGTATGGGAAAAATTTGTCTCTTCTCTCAATTACTGAACTATTAATGACCTATGATGAAAAAATTATTAAAAAAAAAGGAAAGAAAAAAGCACACATTTCATGAGTGTCTTCTAAACTGTAATTATTTTCCACTTGTAAGAAATGTCTCAATTCATAAAATATTTAATGTTTTTTGCACTTTTTGTTGGTTTGTTGCTTTCTTTTTGCCTCAGGTCATGTCATACTGATGATTTCAATTAAGACTGAAATTGAACTGTACGTAATTATCAATGACTTGAAATTTTGAGATTCTTTTAAGGAGTAAGGAAAAATTTAAACATTTATATTCTATGCATCTTTATTGCACTTTGATTTAACATTCAAACTTCTAATGTCACCAAGATTTATTTATACTATGGTCTACCATGGTACAGTAACCATAGAAGACCATATGTTTGAAAAGGTCTATGTGTGTGTGTGTGTTTTCTTTCTATATTTAAGTTTTGGAGCCGGCTAGTATAATTCATATTAGTACCATCGTGGAATTAATACGTTCTGTTGATTTACTGAAGTGGTTTAAATCCTCCCAAGAGAAAAAGTGCAAATCAATGACAAACTAGAATATTATCCAGGGCGGGGTGTTCGTCCATTTTGTATATCACATTGGTTATAAATAAAAATTTCTATTTACGCTACCCAAAATACATCACAGAAATACATACACATACATTTTTAAAATTCTCATTCTGATTTCAAGCAAAGGACTGTGTTCATGCAAGGTTGGTTTTAGTCAATTATATGCCACTTAATCTGATTAATATTCTATCACTCTCTATCCAATGTATGGTTAAGTCCACTTAGGTAATGTCGATTTGGAGCATAGTTTCCTTTTTATAGGTTCAAATATTCTAAGGTGTTTATGTTGGTATAAGCATACACACACACACAACGCATCCCATGCCTTTCTCCCACTCATGCACACATACACACATACACATATTTAAAGAACATACCATTAGGGTGGAATAGATTCCATCTAGACTTGCAACTGAATTTCCCAAAAGAATCACATTAAGTCATAAAATAAAGCTTAGCAAAATTTGTCATGGACTTGGTAAAAAATAATGTTCCTAACAGCAAGCCAAAGAATTGTCTTAGGGGAACTAGCAAGAGAGAAGTCAGAAAAAATTACAACTGAGCAATAATTACTATGTATAAACAACAAAGAAGTGAGGTGGATGGCATTTAGCAGCAATGAAGAGAATTAATTTTGGGTAATATTAAGAAAATTACTGAATGTTTCAGCACTCAAACAAAAGTCCACTAGGTTTTGTCAATACAAAATATAACACATCAATAAGTATGTGTGTGTGTGTTTGTACGAATGCATGTAAATATATATTCTTTTATTCGTTTCAGTCATTTGTCTGTGGCCATCCTGGAGCACCACCTTTAGTTGAACAAATCGACTCCAGGATTAATTCTTTGAAAGCCTAGTACTTAGTCTATCAGTCTGTTTTGCCAAACTGCTAGGTTACAGGGATTTTAAACGCACCCATATTGATTGTCAAGAGATGGTAGGGAGACAAACACAGACACACAAACATATACATATATATGTACATAAACACACACACACACACATATATATATATATCTTTTATATATATATATATATATATATATACGACAGGCTTCTTTCGGTTTCCATCTACCAAATCCACTCACGACATTTTGGTTGGCCTGAGGCTACAGTAGAAGACACTTGCCCAAGGTGGCATGCAGTGGGACTGAACCCAGCAAGCTACTTGGAAAGCAAGCTACTTACTACTCAACTGCTCCTATATATATATATATATATATATATGCAAGAAGAAAGTGGAGGAAAAATAACATGAAGCTGGTAGTTTGCGCTCGTAAGCTGCTAATTTAATTAATTAATAAAGAAAAGTGGTAGTAATAGTACATTTACGATCGTTTCTGTTTACCAGTTGTAGTGGTAGACATCATCAGAATGCAGAATCATATGTAGAGGTAAGAAGTGCGAAAGACATAGGGATACATTCGTAACAAGAATAAAGACAAAGAATGGGGAGTCTTACAATATAGTAGATTTCTTAGTTGATAATTCTGCTGCGAAGTGGATATAGGGTGGAGGTTATTTTGATCTGTAGTCCCAAGTTTAAGTAAGTGTATATATTCCATGTGTTTATTCTGGCTAGACTTTTCCCCGGCGGTGTAAAGAAAGGCAGTTAACTCTAATTCATGGTAAAAATGGCTAACTCTATCAGGATAACTCATTCTGGGGTGAGTAAGGAATTTATGTGTCTTCGGGACTTAAAGTTGTAGGAAATTCGTAGTAATTGAGGAAGCCCTGTATAGGTGCAAAATAATTTATCATGGTGTGTGTAAATGAGTGGGGGTTGAGGTGAATGTTTGCATGTAAGTAATTTAAGTGGTTCCCGGCTAAATGGGATTATTTAGATGAAGATATAAGTATAGTATTTGTACAGGGTCAAGCGGATTTACTGATACTTGGAAAAGACAAAGAGGACTATATGTAGACAAAAAATTATATTCTCATATTTTCTATTAAAAAGAGGTGGTTTAGCCGTTAGGATTTCCAGGCATTTGGTTAAACAGAGATCACAATGTCTATTGGTAGAGTTGTAAGAAGTTGTTACACCATTTTAATCTATATTCTAATTTTTTGTCCTTAAGCGCCCAGATATAACTATTAAGCCCTGTTGAATTTGCCTTAATCCTATTTCTGAAGCTAGATTGGTGTGCGTTGTACCTAAGTATCATTCAGTTTTTCGTGGCTCCTATATAGGATTTTATATGGCTATTTGTGTGTATGTCACATTGGTAATTACCAGGAGCACCTTTAGATTTAAGTATCCCTTAGAGGTTTTTAACCACCTCTAACTTATAGCTACATAACTCACATATATGTGTGTGTGTGTGTGTGCGTGTATTTGTGTGTGTGCATGTATGTATGTATTTTATATATATATATATATATAATATATATATATATATACGACAGGCTTCTTTCGGTTTCCATCTACCAAATCCACTCACGACATTTTGGTTGGCCTGAGGCTACAGTAGAAGACACTTGCCCAAGGTGGCATGCAGTGGGACTGAACCCAGCAAGCTACTTGGAAAGCAAGCTACTTACTACTCAACTGCTCCTATATATATATATAATATATATATGCAAGAAGAAAGTGGAGGAAAAATAACATGAAGCTGGTAGTTTGCGCTCGTAAGCTGCTAATTTAATAATTAATAAAGAAAAGTGGTAGTAATAGTACATTTACGATCGTTTCTGTTTACCAGTTGTAGTGGTAGACATCATCAGAATGCAGAATCATATGTAGAGGTAAGAAGTGCGAAAGACATAGGGATACATTCGTAACAAGAATAAAGACAAAGAATGGGGAGTCTTACAATATAGTAGATTTCTTAGTTGATAATTCTGCTGCGAAGTGGATATAGGGTGGAGGTTATTTTGATCTGTAGTCCCAAGTTTAAGTAAGTGTATATATTCCATGTGTTTATTCTGGCTAGACTTTTCCCCGGCGGTGTAAAGAAAGGCAGTTAACTCTAATTCATGGTAAAAATGGGCTAACTCTATCAGGATAACTCATTCTGGGGTGAGTAAGGAATTTATGTGTCTTCGGGACTTAAAGTTGTAGGAAATTCGTAGTAATTGAGGAAGCCCTGTATAGGTGCAAAATAATTTATCATGGTGTGTGTAAATGAGTGGGGGTTGAGGTGAATGTTTGCATGTAAGTAATTTAAGTGGTTCCCGGCTAAATGGGATTATTTAGATGAAGATATAAGTATAGTATTTGTACAGGGTCAAGCGGATTTACTGATACTTGGAAAAGACAAAGAGGACTATATGTAGACAAAAAATTATGTTCTCATATTTTCTATTAAAAAGAGGTGGTTTAGCCGTTAGGATTTCCAGGTATTTGGTTAAACAGAGATCACAATGTCTATTGGTAGAGTTGTAAGAAGTTGTTACACCATTTTAATCTATATTCTAATTTTTTGTCCTTAAGCGCCCAGATATAACTATTAAGCCCTGTTGAATTTGCCTTACTCCTATTTCTGAAGCTAGATTGGTGTGCGTTGTACCTAAGTATCATTCAGTTTTTCGTGGCTCCTATATAGGATTTTATATGGCTATTTGTGTGTATGTCACATTGGTAATTACCAGGAGCACCTTTAGATTTAAGTATCCCTTAGAGGTTTTTAACCACCTCTAACTTATAGCTACATAACTCACATATATGTGTGTGTGTGTGTGTGCGTGTATTTGTGTGTGTGCATGTATGTATGTATTTTATATATATATATATATATATATATATATATACATATCTGAATATCTGTATGTGTGTACATCACTATACAGATTCATACATACAGATACTGTATATATATGTCTCAACCTAATGTATATTCTCCATTGAGAGGCAAGATTCTGTAGTTTTCATTGAAGATAAAATTTCCTATTAATATACTGTGCTAAAACATCTTTAATTGGAGGGAGAAGAAAATAATTCCAGCAGTAGCTAGCAAGAATGCTAGATGCTCTTTAGCTTTGTTGGCCCTTGTCGAAGGTGTATGTTCGTAGCTACATGTCTAAATAAAATTTCTCTCTCCCCATACATAAGAAGCAGTGAAGAATACATTGATTGATATTGTGAATAGTAACTATGTGTTGTTGTTTAATGATATAACCTCTGTTTCACAACTGCAGCCTTTCTATTGCCTATATCAGTCACTGGGCATTCACTATCAGTTCTACAGCCTCTTCCCAGATTCTTAGGGTACTCACACATATTTCTTTTATAATAAGACCACATCTGAGTGAGACCCATAAATTACGAATATTGAATAATTTCCTATGCCTGTGATCCTGTATAAATTCCTTATCTAGTAATCAAATGAAGACCCATCCCATGTGTGCTTTCACATTGAATGGTAAACCAGATGACTTTTTGGTGGTGCTTTCTCTCTTAGGTTTTGTTGTTGGGCACATAATCAATGCTACCAAAGCATTGTTATAATCATCATCATCATCATCATCATCATCATTTAGCGTCCGCTTTCCATGCTAGCATGAGTTGGACGGTTCAACTGGGGTCTGGGAAGCCAGAAGGCTGCACCAGGCCCAGTCTGATCTGGCAGTGTTTCTACGGCTGGATGCCCTTCCTAACGCCAACCACTCCGTGAGTGTAGTGGGTGCTTTTTACATGCCACAGGCACAGGTGCCAGACGGGGCTGGCAAACGGTCACGGACGGATGGTGTCTTTTACGTGCCACCGGCACGGGGGCCAGTCGGGGCAGAGCTGGCAATGGCCACGATCGGATGGTGCTTTTTATGTGCCACTGGCACGGAGGCCAGTCGGGGCAGAGCTGGCAATGGCCACGGTCAGGTGGGACTTTTTACGTGCCACTGGCATGGGGGCCAGGCGAGGCTGGCAACAGCCACGATCGGATGGTGCTTTTTACGTGCCACCTGCACGTAATAATATAGGATATATTTTAGATGTTTTTTACTGGAACTCTATACTAGGTGTTTTCAACACTTGGTGACAGCATGTCTGAAGTGACTTCAATATTGCCTAGTGCAATAGTCATTGCAAAACCAACAGTAACATTCTGGCCCATTATAAGCCATAACCAATAATGTATTGCTTGAAATTATATAAAACATATGTGCTTATATACATATACATAAATATACACATATTTTCATCCATGTATAAACATATGCACACGTATTTCCATTTTATATATTGCATTTAATATAAACATTTATATATATATGAAGCAAGTTGTTCATTGCTTGGTGTAGCTTTTAGTGCAAAACTATTGCTTAGATATTACAAATAAATTGCAGTCTTGAGATATAAGCTTAAAAGGTTATTATCATAGTGTGAAAACAGTGCAGTAACTGTAGCATAGTAATATTGTACTTCAGTATTATCTGGACGAAATCAATTTGTTTCCCACCTTTCAAATGCCATTTTTATTTTCTCTTTATTTCCTCTTTTTCTGCATATCTTTCATCAAAATAATATACAAATGTGTAAATATATTCTTTGAAGAAAAGAACTGTACCTCATTAATAAATAAATGTCATTTGTATAAAGGTGTATTTGTAATTGTGCTTTTGTACTTTAATAAAGGGTAAATGAGAGGGGGTTTTATATATGTGGAATGGCAGAAGCTGTAAAATGGTGAACAAAATGACTTGCAATATTTAGTTTCATTTATCTAGGTTCTAATTTCAAATTCTGCCAAGGTTAAAATAACTTTTTATTTGAGGGACAAAAAGTGCAGAAGTCATTATATCCTTACAAGATGTGATTCAATATAGCATAAATACACATCTACAATCCAATACGCATGTACAAATATGTATATATTTACACACACATGCATATATATATATAAATATATAAATATATAAATAGATAAATATGAATATATATATATATATATATATATAAGTATACCATCCTCATCATCATTTAAGTTCGATTTCCATGCTCGAATGTGTTAGACAGTTTGACTGGAAATGGTAAGCCAGGTTCTAGTGTGAACGTGACCTGGGTGTTATTGTCGACAGTGATTAGCATTGGACAAAACACATCGCTAAAATTGTCAAGAAGGCTGAGGGTGTCTTGGCATCACTCACCAAATCCTTTGTGAGCCACTCTCTGACTATCTATCTGCGGCTTTATATAGCTATGGTAAGACCTTACCTGGAATTTGCATCACCGGTCTGGAACCCCTATCTTACCCAGGATATCAATCGTCTGGAAGCCGTTCAGCGACGTGCAACCAAAAGAATACCCTCCATCAGGCATTTGCCATATTCTGAACGTCTTACTTCCCTGGGCATGGACACATTGAAACTCCGACATCTGGCAGCTGACTTGGCAGACACCTATAAAATTATCAACCATCGTACAAACAATAACTCTGAGCACCTTTTCAAACTCCACCCATCTAACACCCGTGGACATATTTACAAAGTCAGAAAACAGCACAGCTCCCATGACTTTAGGAAACATTTTTTCACACTGAGAGTTGCTGAAGCATGGAACAAACTGCCGGCATCAGTTGTTAGTTGTCGGAGCACTGCATCCTTCAAAACTTCCAAGCTTTCTGAGATTCGCCAACACTACACCTGATTTTCTCCCCTCCATACACACACAAGCATGTATCTGACTCATGCATTGTTTGCTTTCCAGACATTTGTACATTACTGCATGTGCTTTATATGCACTGTCTGACAAGTTGTGGTGCACCTGAGCACTGTATACAATAATTTCATTATTATTATATAGTCAGATTTGGCATGGTTTCTATGGCTGGATACCTTTCCTAATACAAACCACCCTGAGAGTGTAATGGGTACTTTTCACATACCACAGGCATGGGTGCCATTGAGATGGCACTGACAATGGCCATAACTATGATTTCACTTCACATACACACACACACATACACACACACATATATACACCCAGTTAAATACAAACATATGTAAACATATAGTGATAAGGCTAAAGAAAAGCAGAGGGAGAGAGAGCGAGATGAGTAGTTTCTATTGTGAATGGGAGGCAGATAAAGAGAGAGTAGTGACGTTATTATCAGTTGATGCATTATTAGAAGTGAGAGGTGAAGAGAAAGAGAAAGAGAGACTATAATGACACAAAGAGGGAAATGGCATATTTAAAAATTTTGTTAACGTAAGAGGCAGAGTGAAAAAGAGAGAGAGAATTATAAAGTTTTTAATTTGTTATTCAAATTTGATATCATCAGAGTAGATAGGTACATGAACAGCAAGAAAAGTAGATATAAACATACAGCTGAACTAAACTGAAATGAAATGAAAATAATCTTATTTGGCAAACAACTTAGACTGAACTTTGTCACCAGAAATTACTATGATGGAGGCAGCCATACAGGTGGAAATTCAGGTAGTGATGGTGGTGAGTGGATGATGAAAAGTGCAGTTTTTTTACAGAACAAATTTTTTTTATATTACTTATTACTTAACACAAGTGCATAAGTGCAATTACTTATTGACAGCTCGATCGAAAATTGATATTTGTTTATAAAATATTGATGACAGATAATGTAAACTATCAAGAGAAAGAGATGGTATTGGCAATGATGTAAAGGGAAGCAGAGGGTCGAATCATTAGAACAAGGACAAGACCAGCAGCATAGAAGAAAAGTATGTATCAAAGAGAATACAGTGAGTATTTACAACCAATAAGAGAATATGTTCAAGATAGAATAGAAAATAAAAATAGAAGACGATGCCAAGAAGAAAAACTGTAAACATGCAGGTGTAAGTTACAACATTGGTGACATGCCTGATGCATTAGACTGGTAGTTTTAAAAAGCATGTGTGTATGTATGGGTATAAATATATGTGTGTATAGGAGCACTCTGTTGATTACAAAGACGAGTGTCCCAGCTGGTACCATCAACAGAACAGCTTGCTCATGAAATTAATATGGTAGTGGCTGAGCACTCCACAGACATGTGTACCCTTAACGTAGTTCTCAGGGAGATTCAGCATAAACACAATGTGTGACAAGGCTGGCCTTTTAAAATACAGGTACTAATTTTTACCAGCTGAGTGGACTGGAGCAATGTGAAGTAAAGTGTCTTGCTCAAGGACACAATACATCGCCAGGAATTGAACTCACAACCTTATGATCATGAGACGACTGCCCTAACCACTAAGCCATGCACCTTCACTATGGGTGTATACATGTATATGTAACATATAGTATAATTATAAACAGGGCGTATGCATGTTCATGACTTTGTGTTTGTTTCTCACTGCCTGTCAACTGGTGTTGGTTTATTTATATCCCTGTTAAGTAAATGAGACTGATTGGATAAATACGAATCACAAAAGGAAAGCAAAACAAGTAAGTACTAGGGTCAATATTTTGAACTAAACCTTCGAAGATGTCCTGCAGCATGACCACAGTCTAATGACCAAAACTAGTAAAAGAGCAAATGAGAAAAGATCATATAGCATAAGCTATTGTTCTTCTATGTATTCAACAAATTGTTATAACTATAAGAAGCAGGTAGATTTGTGAGAATAGTGTAGAATACTGAAATACCCTAGCATTGATTCGTATTCAGTTTAAATGACCTAAACCCTTCTATGCAAATTTTTGATCTTGTACTTATATAACAAATAATCCTTTCAACTATAGGCACAAGGCCTGAAATTTTGGGGGAAGGGGTCCAGTCGATTACATCGACCCCAGTATGCAACTGGCACTAAATTTATCAACCCTGAAAGGATGAAAGGCAAAGTCGACCTTGGCAGAATTTCTACTCAGAATGTAGCTACGGGCGAAATACCACCAAGCATTTTGTCTAGCATGCTAACAATTCTGCCAGTTCGCCACTTTGTATATAACAAATAATACCTTAAAACTGGGTTAGTGAGATGGCAGAATCTGTAAAGAATTCAAAATAAATGCCTTTTGTTATTTGTTTTGGCCCTTTAGATTCTGAGATCAAATCCCTCAGGAACAAACTTTGCAAATCATCTCTCCATGGTTGATTAAATAAGTATCAGTCAAGTCCTGGAGTTTAATCGTTTAGTGCTTAAACCAGCCATATCTGGCCAAAATATTCTGCCTGCTTTATATTCAAAAGTAGCCAGATCTGGCTTCTCACACCAACCCTACAATATCATTCAAAAACTTAACAGTTGCTTCATCAAAATCTCAAAGCTACAAAATAGTGCATGAGTAATTTGAAAGAATGTGCATAAATAAGCATCACCTTTGACAAAATAATGCGAATGCTAAAGGATTAACCAATTCCCAAAAATTACTGAGCTCATACCTAAATCCGAGGTTATTATTATTATTATTAATAAGGGTAGCAAGCTTATGGAATACTTAAAGCATCGTAAAAAAAAATACAGTGCAGTATTTGTTCCACCTCTTACCATTCTGAGTTCAAAATGCAATGACATCAAATCTGCCTCTCAAAGTTTTTTTACTTGATGATGGAATATCAATAAAATTTAGTACCAGAATCAACAGTATCAACTAACTTTCTTCCCTCAAAACTTGTACCTTAAATTAGAAACAACAGCAACTACTACTACAACTATTACTACCACCACCAATTACTACTACTACTACTACTACTACTACATATAACTTCAAAATATATGTTGATGCTTCTTTTCCCAAAGTACACAATAAATATTTGTAAAGTTTTGATTTCTTCTAGGACAAAACTGAACAACTTTGATTGATTATTCTGAGTAAATATGTTGCCAAAATTACTGATTAGTTTCTTCAAAGTTTGTTACATACGTATTCACTTTTGGGACACTGATGCTTGTAAATACAAGGTATAAACATATAATTAACGTAACTTATTGTATTAACTTCGGTTTTTATCTGTCCTAGTATATTTGTCTGATACAGTGCAGAATGGTATGGTCAAGAAGTCTGCTACTCTGCCACATGGTTTCAGGTTCAGTCGAACTGGTTGGTACTTTGAGAAAGGGTCTTCTACTAAAATGCCACTGACCAACCAAGACCTTGTAGGTAGAATCAGTAGATACATATATATATATACACACAGACACACACACATACACACACACGCACGTGTGTATATATATATATATATATATATATGTATATATGTAAATGGGGAAAGACCCACTTCGGTCATGAATGACCATGGGATTGCACTTCATTTCTACAGCTGAGTGAACTGGAGCAACGTGAAATAAGGTGTCTCACTCAAGAACTCAACACATAGCCAAGTTCAGGAATCGAACTCAGTACTTTGTGATTGTGAGCCTGATGGTCCAACCACTGAGCCTATATATATATATATATATATATATATATATATATATATATATATATATATATATATATATTATATATATATATATATATATTTGTATATATATATATATATATTATATATATATATATATATTTGTATATATATATATATATATAATATATATATATATATATATATATAAGTAATACTAAGCAATAAAGGGTTTAGCGACGAGTTGCCTTACGACAGACCGAATTTAGAAATAGCAGTCAAAGAGTTATAGCTATTTCTTCTACTAAAAAGGGAGATCTCAGTAAAAAACACAGCAATTGGAAGGCAGACACAAACAGGTAAGAGAGAATGAATTGACGGCAATCTATCATACAATTTTAAGTTATCTACGGACGCACGTTTCGAAATCAAGTTTTTAAGAAAGCATAAGAATTAAATATTAAATAATTCTACCTTACCCAAACTTCTTTTCTCTTCAGCGTAGAATACTATAATCATAAATGATTATATATTGAATTTTGAGATACTAGAAGGCACCAACTCAACTCAGTATCAGAGCGCGCTAGAATCCGCAACTAGTATCACCAAATTCAAAGTGTGAATGAAAAGATTGTGTCACCAGCCCCTAGAAGTTTGGGTAAGGTAGAATTATTTAATATTTAATTCTTATGCTTTCTTAAAAACTTGATTTCGAAACGTGCGTCCGTAGATAACTTAAAATTGTATGATAGATTGCCGTCAATTCATTCTCTCTTGCCTGTTTGTGTCTGCCTTCCAATTGCTGTGTTTTTTACTGAGATCTCCCTTTTTAGTAGAAGAAATAGCTATAACTCTTTGACTGCTATTTCTAAATTCGGTCTGTGGTAAGGCAATTCGTTGCTAAACCCTTTATTGCTTAGTATTACTTAAATTTTCCTCGAATGAGGCTTTTACATGCCGAAAACTACTTGGTGTAATTGATAATTATTCCAAATTAATTAATTTCACCCTTCATTATTACGAATATATATATATATATATATACATATACATATATACATACATATGTATGTATATATATTTATATATATATATATGTGTGTGTGTGTGTGTGTGTGTATATACACACTGTTTTTGTCTACCAATTTCGCAACTGACATATGCTACCAACATCAGAAGCCTGTCATATATTTGTGTTTATATGCTAATGTTAGTGTGTTTATATTTGTGTGTCATTATCTTGATATCACATGGTTCTTGTAAACAAGTTTTACTATCATACAGGCTGTCCCATTCATTTTCAAAATTCACCAAAAGTAAAAAAAACAAAATTTGTCTGGCCATATGGAAATATTGCCTTCCCTGGAAAAAGTGAGGGTTTGTGCCAGGAAGGGCATCCAGTCACAGAAAACATACCTCAATAAGCTCTGTCCAGCCTATACAAGTATGGAAATGTGGATGTTAAAACTGTGATGGTGATGAAGATGATGATGATGACAATGACGACGACAATGATGACGACGACCACCACCACTATCACGATGATGACGATGATGATGATGACAACGACCAATATGTTACATCTGGCACTTCACTCCATGTGATATTGTTGGCAGTGGGAAGTAATCACTGTTTGTCTGTCTTTTCAAACTTCTTTGGTCTACTATGAGATGGATGATGATAGGATTAAATTTACTTTAGTAAATCTATAAAGAAGAGAGAAACCTGTTTCCTAATTTACAGAGATGACCTGTAAGCTATATCTGAAATCCTATCAGTAATGTAATGTGATATATGCTATTGGGACCTGCAAAATAGCTCATCAAGTATTTTGTGAACATTCTTCAAGCTGAACACAAGAATGATTATGTGTATTTCAAGCTGGTCAACTGCCAGTTCAAAGTGATGAGTGTTCAGAAAATTTGGAAAATAATTGTGAACTGCCAAAAAACTACCAGCTCTCTTACGTGATGGGAATTTTTCATTGAATCTGCATGGTGATTTTCAAAGGAAACCTGAACATGCATCTCACTGCTGTGAAGTCCATCCTCGGGCTTTTGTTAACTACAGGAAAAAAAAACCCACCAAAATAGCTATACCCCTGTGTCATCACCATTTTTGCCAAAATGAAATTGGAGTTGAAAAGATACTGCTTTGAGCCAGTAGATGAATTTCAGATAGAATTTTTCAAGAGATTCTCTGGTGTTTTTGTGGTAAGGTCATACTATGTATTTTCCTTGAGGTACTAATTCAAAGGAGATAGTATAGTATACTTACCTATGGTACCACACTCTGTGATAAAGCACCCATTTATATTGATGGTTAGGAAAATAAGAGAAGAAATTTGAAATTCTTAAAATCAGCTGTGAAACAACTGATCTAAAGTAGATAAATGCAATGAAGCCAGAACAGTTCTGAATGATGGATTTATATAATTCAAAAAGGAAGTGAAATATTGGTAAAAAATAAGAGACAATTTAAAAGATTGAGAAATTTTGTATAGATAATAGTGAACAAGTCAGAAGCACCTTCAATATTATCAAAGTGAAAAGGAATTTGAAGGAGAAGGAAATACAAACATCAAATTTGTAAATTATCAAGCTGACAGGAACATACAATTGAAATTTCATTTTGGCATATACAGACTTGAAGACCATCAGACTGCTACTCAGCTTAAGACAGATTCATAGAACAAGCTTTGGAAGTATAATCAGTCACATAGTGTTGAAGACTGGAGACAATAACATTGTTGACAACTGTTATAGTGTTTCATACAAGTAACTGTTAAAAACATGCAATGATTAAATGGATCGGTCAACAAGCATGAAACTTAATGCAGTAATGAAAAAAAAAAATCAGTCAAGGATTAAATGTGATCACAGAACAAAAACAAAATCAGAATTACTTTTTAAAGAACTGGATAAAACAGAAGCTGCAAAATAAGTTATAAAAATAGAAAATTAACCAAGCTGAACAGACAGGAATTCACTCAAAAATGGACAAGACTAACATTTTTGCTGCAAAGATATGACAGAATTGTGAGGAGTGATTTTTCCTAAGACACTACAAATTGGTGAAATTAGAAAGAAGGTAAGGAATAAAGCAGTTAGATATATCAATTTTAGAGCTGTTGTGAATTCTATTTAATACTACATGACACTGTTGGATGAAATTTTCATACAAATGGTCCCACTAAAATCAAAATAAATAACAAAGGAAGACCAAGATGGCAAAATGTTTTCCAAAAGTTAGGAAAGCATCCAATTCACTACTTTGCACTTACAACTTTATATTGCCATCATATCTCTTAAAACTACACAAAAATCCCCTGATGCTATCCAAATTTCTGCAGAAATTGCTCAAGTATGGAGTGTTATTCCTTTGCTGTATATTTTATTTCTATATAAAACTTTGTTTATTGAGTAAGAAGTGAAAACACTATACAACAATAGAAATGCCAAAATATTCACACCCCCACTGAGAATTTATCTGTTTTGTTCATTATTATTGCAGAATGTATCTTGGAAAAGTTCAATTCCAATAGAGTATGGAATTTAATGTTTGGGCTGGTGAATATCTGATCTTACCTTTACTAATAACATTGATTGAATTACAGAAAACTGCAAAACGTTGTAGAATATGGCAGATAAAGTTAAGGATATAGCTGGGAAACTCAGTCTTCATGTGCACCACATGCAACCGTAAAACTATGATTGGAAAGATTGTTTCTTGTAAAGAATCACCAATCAAGAACGAAAACCTGAACATACAAGTTATAAAATGAGGCTCATTTATTTCAACAGTTCAGTTCTATAAAATTGTTGCAATTTATGAATCAAATTTGTGTGTCATTACAAATGGGTTCTTCTAGGTTATTGGCTAAGAAGAGGCTAACAGTATAGCAGTTATCTTGGAGCTCCAAGTTAATAGGCAAAAGGCAAGCAAAGTGTAAAATCACATAGCAATCAACTACATTCAATTTTAAAAATATACAATTTCCCCAAATGATGTGAAGCCTCTCAAGATCAATAAAATAAGGTATAAATTGTTGCCTAACAAACTAGCTGCGTAGGAGCTGGTAATATATTATTGAAGAATTTGTTAGACTAAAAGTCAAATCTGAATTTCTATTTATCTATGTATGAAGTAGGTGTCTATTACATAGAATTCTAATCTAGAGAAGTAACAAAGGTCTTTAATTTGAGAGCTATATTTTTCTTGCTTTGGCCTAACAATTTCTTTGCTTTGGCAGTATTTTGGGAGTATAAATCAATGATGTCCTCTATTCTTTCTTAGGAATACTAATGCTATAAAAATACTTATTATGAAAGACATTTATAGTAAAATAAACAGGACTTCTATTTTGGAAAACAGAAAGCTGTCAACTGGCTGGAATACTGCCATGTGTGTGTATGCATGTGTATGGACATGGACACAGACAGACACACACACGGATGGAAATACAGGGATAGGGTCACACACAGACATCTATATAAGTGAATATATATATGTATGTATGTCCATATGTATATATGCATATTTGTTTTACATATATGCATATACATGTATATATACATATACATTATACTTACCTGCCTGTCTTTCTATCTATCTGTATATATATATATATATATATATATATATATATATATATATTACGTACATAGCAGCGAGAGGAAAAATTTGGTTCCCAATCACATAGTTTTTGAGTTCAGTCTCACTGAATGGCACTTTGGAGAAATGCCTTCTTTTTTATAACTCCTGGGTGACCAAAGCTTTGTGTAATAGAATTAGTAGACAAAAACTGAAACAAGCCCATCGCATACATATTACTATCATTATAAGGCTGTGAGCTAACAGAATCAGTAGCACACCAGGCAAAATGCATAGTGCTATTTCGTCTATCACTACATTCTGAGTTCAAATTCCACTGAGGTCAACTTTGCCTTTCATCCTTTCAAGATTGATGAATTAAATACCAGTGAAACACTGGGATCAATGTAATCAACTAGTCCCCTCCCACCAAATTTCAGGCCTTGTGTCTCTAGCAGAAAGAATTATTATTATTATTTAAGATGTCGCACAGCATCCAATATCATGATGTTGTTGATTGAAGATATTGTGTCTACCAGGGGTTTGTATTGTCTGTCAAGTCACAACAAGGACCTCAGACAGACAGTATTTTATGCAAAATGCATGCTGTTCCAAGCAATGCTGATTTTTGCTCTAGCACCTTGTCTGTCTGGAAGTCAATGTCCAAGAGGATTTTGCCTTCCTCTTTTCATCCATTACTTTTTCTGGCATATGAGGGTACTAAGCTCTCACTACCTTGTATCCATATTTCCAGCATATTAGCCAGTGTAAGTTCTGCATTACCTTGTCATGTCTGTGCTTCTACTCTTTCTGTGCAAGACTTTCACAAGCACTAACAATGCAAGTCACGCTTTTGACCCTCTTCCCATACATTCTGTAGAGGTTCATTGCACTTGTGTGGCATATATCTCTCTTCACTGAATTGGTATTCAATGCCTGAGCTTGAGCAGTGATGATTAGGCTTTCAGTATTCTTAATTAGGTCACCCTTGGTGAGCCACCTCCATGGTGCTTCCTGATCTTTTAAGTTCTTAGTTTCACAGTGACACTGACCATGTAATTCCATGTGCAGTAGAGTTTCTTCTCTTTTGTTGGCTATTCTTTATCAGAATTGACTAGCACTCTCAAGTTCATTTTTGGTAAATCCATCTTCATTAGCAGCATACTGTAACAGGTCTTGTTTGCTATTTGCCAAATACTCTGCCATGTTTCTTCTTTCACAGTTGATGCACTCCTGTACACTGATCAGCATACATCCATCTTTACACCTCTGAAAGCCTGTGTATATTCATCTTAGAGTGGAAGGAACCATGCAATGTCATTGTCATTTGGGTTGGTCAATTTCCGCTTGTGTCCATTTCAGAATGGGTGCACTATAGCAGACTACAGCAACAGCCCATATGCTGATGGCAGTCACAAGGTTCCTTGAGTTGAGTTTTGATTTCAAGAGAAGTTTGAGGCACTTGAAATAAGCAGTGATGACCTCATCTCTTATTTCTCTGTGCAAGATATTGTCCAGCTCCAGGATCCCAAGATAATTGTACCCATCATCATCTGTGTCTTCTATTCTCTCCCCATTTGGCTATTCTCTGCCCTTACAATCTGCTCTTCCCCCTTTTCAAAGTGAGCACCGCACTTCAAGATACTGAATTCCATTCTTATATCCTTCCTGCACATTTGTGCAGTCTCAACCAGCCTCTCCATTTCAGGCTTTGTTTTCACAAACAGTTTTAAATCATCCATGAAGAGAAGGTGGCTGAGACACAGTGCATTCTTTCTCAGCTCATTGTGCATGTTGACTTTGCGTAGGCCTACAAAAAAGACATGTATATATTAGGCAGAGTTTGCATTTTATTTCATCTTCTGACTAGGTCTCAACCAGAGACTTAAGACATGTGTATATTAGGTGGAGAGTAACTTCCTGAGGACATAGGTTATTGATATCAACACAATTTTTTGTGTCTCATAGATTGTTGGTTTGTCACTACTTTTCTTGATCATTCCCAGGAAATACACAACAACAGGGATGATTTTGGACTTTGCCACATCCTAGATATCTCAATCTCCAGGTCCTATTATTTAGATAAGTTTTCCTTTGCAGGAAGGATGGTATTCGGTATCTTGAGGAGCGTGGTGCTCACTTTGGATTGGGGGAAGAGCAGATTGTAAGGGCATAGAATTGCCAAATGGAGAGAGAATGGAAGATGGTTGATAATGATGGGTGAAATTATCTCGGGATCCTGGAGCTGGACAATATCTTGCAGAGAGAAATAAAAGTCCCACAAACCCTGCATTGGCTAATTTTGAGAAAGACCTACTGTGTATGTTAAAAAAATTAAATTCTCTAATTATACTCATTCCTTCCCGAAAGAACTATCCAAAATTACATCTAAAATAAGACTTCATCACACCTGCACAACATTTTTGACAAAATTGGCAATGTTTATTCCCTTCTCTTGGAAACATATAGTTATCTCATATCAAAGGAACTAAACACAAATTATAAACATGCACACAGAAAAGCTCTTGAGATTAACAACATCCTTTGTAAGCTCATTGCCGATCTAAATTTTCTAAATAGAGCTGAACCATATACACCTAAAACTCACTACTTGCCTGAAGAATCACAAATCCAACTGCTACTCTAAGCCTTCCATTAGACTCATCTACCCTACAAAATCCAACTTAGGTCAAATTAGTAAATGCATTATTGAACGTATTCTACTCCTTGTTAGAACTAACATTAAGCTTCCCCTCTGAAACTACACAGGAGATGTCATCACTTAGTTTCACCCTCTTCATGATAAACAAAACATCCATTTCCTTCAGTTTGACATCAGTATCATCAATTCTCTTAAATAAACCTTTAATTTTGACCTGAAAATATGCTCCCATCTCCTGATTGGACATCAATATAATCTAAGCTGTGAGGAAGACTCTAATTCCCTTTAAGGATAATAATTGGACACACAACTCATCTATGGATTTCTTCAATATAATCATTGGCTTCGATATAACCATGGGCTCAGCCCAGGTTACTGATCTTATTGGTCTATTCCTTCTCTCTCAAATTGAACAATATGTCTCCAACCTATCTGGTAGACTATACAGGGATGATGCACTCCTTTGATAACATAATCACAGGCATATCTATCAGAATCTCTAACTTATCAGATAATGAAGAAATTTTTAACACTTATGCTCCTTATCATAATCAGGTCCTCCAAATAAACAGCTTCCACAAAAAATCTATTATATCCCCAAAATATCCCCTAGTTTAGCTTTAAACTAAAATAACATATCTCTTACTCAATACTAACCGTGACTCTATGAACATTACTTCCATTCTACACCAATCCAATAACTCCTAAAAAAAACCATACACGTTACACTCAACCATACCATTGACCACCCCAAGCTTATAACAACTACAAGCCTCCCCCTCCTGATCATCCCAATACAACCACACCCTCCAAACATTCTACGTTCAGGAAGTGGGAAATCTTATGGTTTGCACCACCTTTCTATCTCCAAGTTAAATCTCTAGCTAAACTCTTCTATAAAATCCTAAAATAAAATTTTCCATCACAGCATGAATACTATCCCACCGTTGATGAATCATCAATGAAAATCTCCTACTCCATCACACCTAATTTAGGATCCATAATTGCCTCCTTGAACAAATGCAAACTCCAACACCAGTCCCCTGAACACCTAAACTCTCACATTGCACCCCAAGTTAGCCCACATAGTAGTAATAGCACAATCCTGAATAAACCCCACTCAAATGATACTAGATTCAAGCCTCTTTCCACTATCCTATCTACGCAACAACAAATACTACCTCTCAATCCACTAACAATGAACCAACTGAGATCAACTTCACTAGCAGTAAACCCTAACCGTGGAGCAGGTAGGAAAACTTGCAACTGTTGTGCCTCTTGATTATGCCCTCTTGGAAGCCCTTGTCTATGCAAAAATGTAATCTACAGGTGTTGTGTTATAATACCACGCTCCCACCAAGCAAGGGTATATACCATTGGCACTATAGGTTTCAAGTACTGCTACCGTGCACACATGAACTCTTTCACAAATCCAAATTCTAAATTATCACCCACCTTAGCAACATATATAAACAACCTCAAACCTTAAAATATTCCATACACCCTATGCTGGTCCATAGTAAGTGAAACTCCCCCATGCAATGCAAACATCAGAAAGTTCAAGTTATGTCTAAATGAATCATTAACCATTCGTCTTCATAACTCCTCATATTTTAAAAGATTCTCTCAATGTATTTATTCTTGTAAACACAGGTACTACTCATCTTTCACGCACTTCACCAAATCTATGTAATCTCCTAATAAGTTTTCATAACCCCAAAACCTTAAACTAAGACAAAGCCAACCTTGCAACCAACTACTTAAAAAGTACTAAACCCACCCTCACGCCCTTTCTCATACATACCTCCAATTTCTTCCAAATTCTTGAAATCAACTACTTCCCACTTCCCTCCTACTCCCTCACCTTCCCAGTCTTAAAAAGTAATACCCCCAATCACTTCCGAACTAACCACTCTACCTCTACCCCTCCCTACTCATACTATTCTATTCAATTTCATACTCCTCTCCTTACCATAACACCTCCTTCCAATATTAACCAGTTTCCTTTGTCCTACTAAAAACTACCTTTGTCTAACTTCTCACCCCAATCAGCCACTGAACCAGTCAACTAATTTCCCTCAAATAATAGCCATCCTCTTTCCACTAACGTCATACAAACTAACACAAAGGTCATCATTCACATACTACCTAAACCACCCTTCTCCTCTTCCTCATACCTTTTGCCTCAACTACTATCACTAGCCTCATTATTAACCCTATCCCCCAAATCTATTTTCTCCTTCCACTATTCTCTACCTAAACACCACCAACGATTTACCCATTGCACCTTGTATATATAAGATATTACATTATATTATATTACATATTATATATTGTACATACACATATTATGCATTTACACAGAGTATAAGTATAATTTTCTGTGAAATTAATTCCAAATTTCTTAAAATTATTTCCTTTTCACTTGAGAGTTAATAACAATGACTGCTTGGATTCTGTTTTCTTTCTCCAACAAACAGCCAAATTTCAATTCAGGATGTCTTCTTTTGCCTACATCATTTAGTACATTGTTCTGTGTGGTGTATGTAGGCGAGTGTATATGTATAGATATTTATAACACAGACACTTTTTTAAACACGTTTTTAATATACACAAAATTTTATGGAACGCATCCAGGAAAAAATATCAAAGATATACAGAAATAATTATGTATCTTTCTGTATAGTCCATATTGGCATGAAACAAATAGGAAATGTTTCCCTCAAATATCACTTCTTTTATATTGTAAAAATTATAATAAATATGTATATGGTCACTGAGTTTGTTGATGGTAAATATAGTGATAACCATCTATCTGACGTGAGAAACAAGATTTTTTATTTGAATTGTAGCTAGCTTTGGATAATAATTTCTCATTAAGTCAGCCTATATCCATCAAAGTATTCATCAAAACCCTGTTCAGCAAATATTCTTCCGCAGACAAACACAACTATGAAGTAGTACAACTGAAATCACCTCATAACTCACTTCAAGAGATTTGCTTTTACTCTTTTATTCATTCTTCTATGCCGTTATTTCCTCGCAAAGCACTTGCATGCAAGTTGTCTATTCTGGGAAACTGCATTATGTATAGTATAGAGATGTATTGTATATATTTTCAGATATGCAGTTTGCTCTAGTTTATTCTCTTTTTATACATCATGTGTTACATATATAACCATATAAATGAAAAACACAAATGTGTATGTGTGCTTGTATATAGATATCTATAAAATATAAATAATCATAGTTACCCAATACATTAGTACAACAGAGTCAACTGCTTCACTACTTTGTGTTCAGTAGTATTCACCAATGGACAATGATAAAAAATAAAAAAAATAAAAACACTATTGATTTTAGCAGAGGAAAAATATTTTTCTGGACATTCATAGCTTTTCACCACCAAAGAAAAAGAAATGCTTCAGCTAAGTGGAATTAAAGTCAAGTCATAGATATCAGCCTATGCATCACATGGCTTACCCTGCAGCTGTTTAGAAATAAAGAAAGCCAAATACTAAGTATTATGATTATGATCATAAATGAACAATATGCACTGTCAGCCGAGCACCATATCTTAGATTAACTTTCAGATTTATTTCATATGAAGTACTTCAACAACCGTTAATTAATCTAACTAAATTAACACCACACTAAATTAATGATATTCCTGAAAGGAAATTAGTATTAGCTATGGACATCCTATGATGTTTCTATGTGTAACTACCATGACACTTTTATTCTGTTAAAAGATTCCTTGTATTGGAAATATGCTTTCTTGCAATTTGGTTAACAGACATTAAAAAGAGCAATGGTTGAATTCCAGTACTATGCTCATTAATAGTATTTTTTTCTTTTTTTGATTTTTAAACTAAATCTTACTAAAGCATATCAAATTAAGATTACGCAAGGAATTTACATTGCATAGAGTTGTAATAGGAGTCTCTACACTGCCAAATAATGTAAAACAAATTTATTCAAAATGTTTGCTTTTAACAAGCCCTAATTTTAAAAATGAAAGCTTTTTTTTTAAATGAAATACTTTTTTAATATTTCATTATTAGTGTAACACAAAACTGAACAACTGAGTGCATTAAGTAACACTGATTTTCAGATAACTCTGAGGTCATGAAGAACTTCTCAGAGCGTATTTTTACTTCCTTTTCTATGAATGCAACATTACCTCCTATGAAAACAAGGGAGTTTACAGATTTTAGAGGGTTTTGTTTGTTTGTACATATTGAACATTCCTGATTGTAATAGATGTACTTAGTCATTAAATCATTGACTAATGAGTAATATTAGCTGCGGTTTTGCAAGACAATTTAGAAGTTACATAGATTTTAAAATGATGTCTACAAAGACATTGATACCATCAGCATATGTTGCTTCTGTTATTGTAACTAGCTAACAAGATGAAGCAGATTTTGTTCGAGTTAATATAGTCCAGGTAGATGATAAATATGAATGATGCAAGTATATCGCCTTACAAGACACATGATGATCTTAAGAGAGCTTCTCCAGTGCCACTCTGAAATCAATATTAATGTATGAGTTCACTGGGTTGTTGTTGTTGATAGAGCACACCAAATTTTATTGAGTATTTGATTCTTACTTAAAATCTTGCATCATCGTACAAGAAAATTTTACATATTTGTGTCATATAACTTAAAGATATTTTACTAGCAAGTAAAGTTTTCGTACATAATCCATATTTGTGGTAGTTTCAGTCCAGGTCAGCTTTGATTGAGCAGCAGGCACTAATCAAAAGTGTTCTAGATATAATCATTCCATTTTGTACATCTTAGACCAAAATATTTAGTGTGTCTGCCTTTTTAATACTATGGATATCACTTAAGGGGAAGCTGGCTGTTCTTTCTAGTTGTTCAGGTGACCATAAAAAGGCTCTCTCCCTGACTTGATACCTATTATTTTGTAATGTGTGGTGCATGCATGCAATATGATGTATTGTATCAACCTTTACTTTTAAAGTAATATCTTGTCACTGTTAACTTAAATAACCATAGTCCAAAAACGTCCTTGCAATTAGCACTATATATCATTTCAATCATAGCAACTGACGATAATTTTATCAACTTTTTTATAGTGAATTAACTTTTAAATTTAGAAAGTCAGTATTATACAGCAGTAGTGTCTTTAACCTCGGAAATAGCACTGAAGGTGTGAATCCATTTTGCACAGTAAATTCATTTATTCACTGCTATAGTATTGTTATAATGAGAATGATCTTTGATAAAAGCATGCCCCCTCTTCTCTTTGTCAAGCTGTAGGTGATTGCAGTTTGTTTGGTAGTCTCAAAAGAATTTTTAATTTTGACACTCAGCAACAGCCAACTTGTTTTGTCATTAGAAATAATTTTTAGTGCAATTAAGAATTACTTCTTGTGTTGCTGTTCATTTTATTATTGTTGTTGTTGTTAGGAGGGTGATTATATCAGTTTGTTTAGAATTTTTGCTGCTGAGTACCTTATATAACACCAGAAATGTTAACAACCAAGCAAAAACAATTTTTAATTGTGCCAAATATAGATCCCATAAGACTAACAAGCTAACCATAGTAAAACAAAAAAATTATTCTGCAACCATCAAACAGATACCAACTATAGTTTCACAAACTAAAATCGGTATGTCATTATCTAAATTGCTATGATGAGTGTTCTTATTTATCAAATTTTCAGTGGTAGAACTAATTAAAACTAATTAAATATTATTAAAGATTCAAATTTTATTAACCAGCAACTTTATTTTATACCGGTTTGAATTACACACACACACAAAAAGTAATGATAATAATATTGATAGTGATGATACCATCATAAATTAAATTAGTAGGTAATAAACTATTTTAATATGTAGCAAGATAAAAGTAAATAATCTTTCTCACAAAGATAAAAGGAGTGATCAAGACTGATATAATATCTAGAGTAAACCTCATTGCAAATTTAATTCTATAATTGGCAAGCCTTGAGAATTGATACATAGAAAGCAAAATTTTTTTGAATAAATAATATCATTTATGAATGTTGCTATTATTGACTGCTTTCATTCTCTAAGTTAACTAAACGTAAATTCATTAGTTTTTTTTTTATATTTATTTTTTTGTCTTTCAAATATATGTTAATGATAAGTGATATCAGTCATGATAATGTCAATGAACTCTATAAAAAAGAATAAGTAGAAGGTATGCTGAAATAAATATTTCTTATTTAAATGCCAGTATAGATATTAGTTTAATTTTTAAATTTTCTTTTAACAGTAACATCATTACAAAACTTTGATGTTTTTTCCAAGTGATATCAGCTGATTATACACTGTAATAACAAAAATCAGTTAGTAATAAAGAATGAAAGTTTTGTTCATGTCCGACTATGTGTTAAGAAGCTTGCATCCCAACCACGTGCTTTCAGATCCAGTCCCATAGCATGACATCTTGGGCAAGTATCTTCAACTATAACCAAAGTTTTGTGAGTATATTTGGTAGAGGAAAACTAAGAGAAGCCCATCATGTATATATACATACATGCAAACATATATGTCTGTGTGTATAAAATATATATGTATATATAATATATATACATATTTAAATGTATATATATATATGAAAAACAAATATATATATGTATGTATATATATACATATATATATATATGTATATATATGTATATATATATATATATGGCTGTATGTATGTGTGTGTCTTTGTATCTGTGTTTCTCCCCCACCACTGTTTGACAACTGGTGTTGGTGTGTTTATATCCCTGTGACATAGCACTTCGCCAAAAGAGACTGATAGAAAAAGAACTATGCATTAAAAAATAAGTTTTGGGTGTTGATTTGTTCAACTAAAATAATCCTTCAAGGCAGAGCCCTAGCATAGCTGCAGTCAAAATGACTGACAGAAGTAAACGAAATATCAATAAAATTGATTCCACTTTCTTCTATGAGGCAGTTCTTAAGTTCTGCTCTATAATTAACTTAATTATGCAATGTAATCAATTGTTTATATTTAAATTACTCTTTTACTTGTTTCAGTCATTTGGCTGCGGCCATGCTGGAGCACCACCTTCAGTCGAGGAAATTGACCTCGGGACTTATTTTTTGTAGGCCTGCTACTTATTCTATTGGTCCCTTTTGCTGAACCACTAAGTTACGGGGACGTAAACACGCCAGCATCGGTTGTCAAGGATGTTGGTGGGGACAAACACAGACACACAAACACACACACATATATATATATATATACATATATACGATGGGCTTCTTTCAGTTTCTGTCTACCAAATCTACTCACAAGGCTTTGGTCGGCTCGAGGCTATAGTAGAAGACACTTGCCCAAGGTACCACGCAGTGGGACTGAACCCGGAACCATGTGGTTCGTAAGCAAGCTACTTACCATACAGCCACTCCTACACCTGTATTGGTATTAAAAAAAAACATTTGTCAATATATTTCACACTACATTCACATAAATCCAGCAGTTTCCTTTTATGTTTTAGAATAGTCCATCAACAAGATAGCAATGCAATTATATAAATATTGATACTGGGATAGCATTATGAATACAACTGAAAAAGATGTGTTGTAAATATTCATGTATGTATTTTCATTTATTGGACTTCAGTGAAGAATGAAAACATTGAATAAAGAAAGCATATGCAGTTATCAATGTGTTTATATGAAAAAAGTTTCAAATAAAAGAGTGAGACCTTCGAGAATACGTGATCATTTAGAAACAAAGCATCTAGATCAGGGGTATGAAACATATGGCCCACAGGCCTGCTGCAGGGTTTCATCCAACCCATGAGATGACTTACAAAAGTGTAAAAATTATATATATTTTCTTACTACTGTGAATGTTGATTGTTTGTATATGACTGATTGTTGTGTATAATGGTTCAATTTCTAATAGAAAAAAACTCCTTTAAATTATTTAAAGATTTGTTTAAATATTGTATTGGAATAAATATATATTTTTTGAAATTAATTCAATGACTAACGTGTTTCTGTTTTTTAGGTGAACATTTTGCCTTGTTTAACCTTACCTAAAATGTCTTTGTCTAAGAAGAGAAAAGAGGATACAGAGTGTAGATTATTTCAAGAAAAGTGGTTCTTTTCCTGTTCATTTGTGGAGGTGAATGGGAAACCTGTGTCCTTGGTGTGTTTGCAGCAGGTTTCAGTGCTCAGAGAATATGACATTTGGCACCATCATGCCAACAAATACGATAACTTGCAAGGACAAATGAGAAGAGAAAAGATAAATAAATTGTTAGCACATCAACCCAAAGCTGAGATATCAGCCAGGTAGCTGTAAAAGCTAGCTACCTTGTTGCTAGAGAAATAGTATTAGCATCAAAACTGTACTGTGATGGGGAGTTCATGAAAATATGCATATTGAAGGCTGCAGAAATTGTATGCCTTGAGAAGTGACAGACTTCTGCCTACATTAGCCTGACGAGAAGCACTGTGGCAGATAGGATTTCAGATCTTTCTGCAGATTTGGACAGGCAACTGAAGCACAAATTCAAGTAATTTATTGCATATTGGGTTGCAATTGATGAGACCATAGACATTTCAGATGTTGTGCAACTGGCCATATTCTTTTGTGGTGTAAACGAGATGTTGACCATCACTGAGGAGTTTCTGGAGCTGGTTCCTATGTTGGACACCACAATAGCAAATGACATTTTCGTCTCTCTCGTTGGAGCACTGGACAGGGTCAGAATTAACTGGGCCCATGCTGTCAGAGTGGCTACAGATAGCACTCCATCATTGATTGGGAAAAAGCAGGTGTTGTGAAGCAGTTCAGAGAGAATGTACTGACTGCAAATGGAGGATGTGATTTTTGAATATTTCATTGCATTTTGCAAGTCGTTCAAAATGGATCACATCATGGAAGTGGTTGTCTGAACTGTTAATTTCATCCAAACTAAAGATCTGAATCACTGTCAGTTTGATAATCTTCTCAGTAATATAGGCATTACCTATGACTTGCCATATCTATCACACCAAGGTAAGGTGATTAAGCCGAGGTGCCATGTTGAAGCACTTCTTTAATCTACGAAAAGAAATTGAACAGTTCATGGGGGAAAACGGTAAACCAGTGTTAGAATTTCAATCATCAGAAGGGCTCCAAGATTTAGCATTTATCATGGATATTATAGAGCACTTGAATAATCTGAACAAAATGCTGCAAGGCCACAAAAAATTTGTCACCCAGTATTTTGAAAGCATGTGTGTGTTCAAGTTGAAGCTAACTTTCTGGGAGACACAATATTTTCTTTGTCTAAAAGAAAATGTCGTCGAGACCTCAGATAATGTTGACATGAATTGGTACAAAGACAATATCATGGGATTGCTGCAAGAATTTGAGCAACCATTTCAGATTTTTGATGAAGTTGAGAGATATATTTTACAGTTTTTCGCTCACCAATTATAGTCAATACAACATGAAATGATTGACTTGCAGCATGATTCAAATTTGAAGAATAAATTTACCTTGGTGGGCTTGGTCACATTTTATCAGTATCTCTTGCCAAAGTACCCCAAATTGACAGCCCTTGCTGCTAAAGTTTTGCACATGTTCAGGACTACCTACCTTTCTGAACAAGTATTCTCTGTAATGAGCATCAATAAATGAAGCTGTGCTCAAGGCTCACACAAAGGCACCTAAATAACATCTTGAAATTGGCTGCTACTCAGGATTTGATACCTGATATTGATGCACTTGTGAAGGAGAAAAGATGCCAAGTTTCAGGAACGTACCAAAAATAAATGATAAACAATAATAAAAGTGTTTTTAAATGTTTTGCAAAGTGCTTTTTTTAAAATTATGAATTGTATACAGTTACAAGGGAGTGTGATGTCTCAGTCTTCTTTAACATTTCCCACTTTCACTCGGTCAATGTTTTGCAAAAAAAAATTGTTATTTAAACCTGAACATTTTCAGAATGTACTTTTTTACACTAAAACAAAGAGAAAATTTTGAAATTGTTATTTATAGGTTCTTATGCCATGATTTTACTGGTCCAGTCCAGCCCATCTGAGATCAAATTGGGTTGATATGTTGTCCATGAACTAAAATGAGTTTGGCAATCCTGATCTAGATAAAGCAAAAGAAGGACACAAGCAATTGCCATGACTTAAAAATAAATTCAAAATTTAATCAAGAACTAATGAGTTAATTGTTAAAACAAAGTAACCAACTAAAGAAAGGATAAGGAGCATCTTAAAAATGTTCATAATTAATTGCTAAATATGAAAAGATTTACATAATATTGGTGAAAATCTCAGCTTTTCAGTTGTGAATGGAATTATAAATATATGATGGCCTTGGTAAAATTAATATAATGTCACTATTTCCTCTCAGCAATAGTTATCAATAATAATGATGATGATAATGACGATGACAATGACGACGACGACGACGAAGATGATGATAAAGGTGATGATGATGATGACGAGGATGATGAAGATGATTTTACTCTCATCAATATTTATCAGTCAACAAGAATTAATAAGTTGATAGATGACATTGTAAAAAAATATTGTGGTGATTCAGAAGCCACAATTTTTTTTTACAACTTGATGAGACAATTTTTACTTGAAAATGAATGCTTGCCATTAGTGTCACGTGCATTCTTCAAATACTAATCAAGAAGTTATTTAAGACTTCCTATTTACTGAACAATTGAAAACTAACACAAAAGGTTTTCTAATTTACAGACCAGTTGACCACTTTCATCATCTCACTGATGCCACCGAATGTGTTACTGATGGAGCACCTATTGTGATTAGTTTGCTTTTGTAGATTTTTCAGCACATTAAAAGAGGCAGCTCCAAACATTATTACAATTCAATAACACTTAGATGTGAAACAGCTTAGTAGTAAGACTACATAAAAATTTTAACCATGTTTTTATGGCTGTAAATAAAATAAAAAGTCATTTTGAATACCTATATTTTCTGGAAACTTTCCCATGAACATGAACAAGAATTTGAGCGTCTTTTACTAGATATGGAAGTTCAACGTCTTTTGTAAGGGAAACTGTCAGCAACACTTTTAGGATATCTATGATATTATTTTGTAATATTTTAAGTCAGATGGTGGGTAAATGTGTAATGAACTGGAAAAACAAACATCTGACATCACTTATCTTTCTGACATCTTCAATAAATTGATTGAAATAAACATTAAAATTATAGGAAAACAAAATGAAACTTATTGAAATAAAGGGAAGAATAAATTCTATTATCAATAAAATGTTTCTGGGACAACTACTCACATGGATTATTTACCCCTTGAACAGTTGACTTCATAAGATAGTCACCCTTGAATAATTTTACCCTTTAGCACATATAGGACTGAAGGTAAAGTGTAGGCAACAAATAGCAAAGTTGTGGTGAGGGTTGAAGGTATAGTGGATGCTGAATTTGTGATGTAAGTCGCATCTGTGGTGTAGATGTTAATTTATGAAATTGAATTGTAGATGGGATAAATTAAAGTGGTAGTGTGTGTTCAAATTATGAGGGAGATTTATGTGGAAATTTGGTGTAGGCTGAAGTCACAGTGCTGGTTAAAGTTGCAGTGTAGGTCATATCTTGTAGATGGTGAAGCTTGAGGCTGTGGTGTATTTGGTGTACATTCAAGGTGCAGTATGTATTGAAGTTGCAGCATAACAGATGTGGTAGTGTAGATGATGTTGATTAAAGTTGTAGTGTGAATTGAAGTTGTGTTGTAGATAGCTTAAGATGAAGTTGAAGTGTAAATGCCATAGACAGAGGCAATTGTCTTCGTGGTGGCTATCAGGGATAATTATCTAGGGGCAGATGTCCAATTGCCCACCTAAATTACATTCTGTAAAAATACCATTGCAAGGATTTGGTTCTTTAGCAGTTTCAAATTAAGCAAATGATAAAAGAAAATATTGATTTAATGCTAGATACAGATAAGGAATGTTAATGCTGCCATCTTTACGATGACCAGATTTAAAACTTTGATGAATTGAAAATAACATAGTAGGATTTAATTCATTTCATTCTGAGACAAATTTTACTCATCCTAATTCACTTCAAGAATGAAAAGAATTATAATAAGAGTCTGAAACTCATGTGCTGTTTTACAAAATGGATATGAAACATTCTGGCCAGAGATGCAAAACATGTATCCTAAGCTTTAGCAAGGAAAAAAAAGTTGCTGCTCATTATTTTTCACTTTACATACTTGGTGAAGAGTGGACGCAATGTTGTGTTGCTGTTGTTATGTAAGCAGTGCAATAAAATATCAATAAATGAAAGAAAGGACTTAAGATCTTATTTTCCAAGCATTAAATCTGATACTGAAAATTTGCAAATTATCATCGACCTCAGGCTAACCATTAAATTATATATATTGATTGTTAAATGCATTAGGTTAACACATTTTTTTAGTTCTGAAATAATCAATTCTGCTGACGTTCTTTGTTTCTAAATAAATTTGTATCAAAGTTACACTATGAGTACAAATATGAAAATGATAGTGAGTTTCTCCTTGCATAATAATCCTTTGTAATTCTACAATTATGACTATAATTAATTACTGTTAAATTTATTAGCTTTTATCAATATTTGAAAGGGAACGATAAACAACAACAACAAAAAATATTTTAGAATCACAGCTACACAAGAACTGTTGGTTCAGTTTTGACTATTTACTTTGAAAGCTATAAACGGTATTCAAAATTAAAATTTCAAAGCACCAAACTATCTGCAGTACATGATAAAATATTTTACTAAACAGGTATTTTTTTATCCAGTATCTGATTGATATAAATTGATTGCAAGCAAATTATATCATACTACTCCTAATTAATCTTCCCAAATAAAAAAAAAGTTATAACTTATTATCATTGTTAATTAAGGGGAAAGATAATGAATAAAGAGAGCTGTCTCATATAAAAATAAGATGGTGCAAAATATTAGAACAGAATATTTTCATTAAGTGTATGGATGTTTGATATGGAACCACAATTTTGAACTGTATGAATATGTACATTTTATGCATGTATGCCTACATGCATGTACAATTAATAAATACATATTTTTAATAATGAAAGGATCTCTCTTATGGTTTGATAAAAGAAGTAACCTACAGGTTAATCATTGTAGAACAAAGGAGCTGAAAAGAAATATATATATATTTTTAGCTTTAGTTCTAATTGCACTCAGCAACCTAAAATAATTTTCCTGATTTTGAACATTATTTCTCATCAAACTTATTTCTCATCAAATGTCTTCTAGGATTAGAAAACTGTTTTTAAAACAATCCTTGCCTTCCAAACTGTCAAATTTGAATTAATTAGAATGGTTAATGGTAAAATATGCAGATACTCAAATTAGAAAACCATATGACAAATTATATATGATGATTTGCAAATGAAAAAGACAGCAAATAGAGAAATGTCAAATAGAATGTAAATAAAAATATAGATGGAAATAAAATGCTAAATCTTAAAATAATTAACAACAAAACAAGAAAGTATTTCTTGTTGAGTGATTTTAGAAAAATTTGTTGCAAAAATGTTACGCATATTCTTCAAAATTATGTATTGTCAAATAATAATAACATGAATATAGCTTATTGAGTGAATTGGAGAACTTGTGCATGGTTGCTTGACTTGCGAAAGATATCTATTAAATATCTCTAAAATCAAAATAATAGTAATAATAATATTATTGTATACAGTGCTCAGGTGCACCACAACTTGTCAAAAGTGCATATAAAGCATATTCATTAATGTACAAATGTTTGGGAAGTGAATAGCGTATGAGTCAGATACATGCTTGCATGTGTATGGAGGGGAGAAAATCAGGTGTAGTGTTGGCGAATATCAGGAAGCATGGAAGTTTTGAAGGATGCAGTGCTCTGACAACTAACGACTGATTTGTTCCATACTTCAGCAACTCCTAGAATGAAAAAATGTTTCCGAAAGTCATGGGAGCCGTGCTGTTTTCTGACTTTGTAAACATGTCTATGGGTGTTAGACAGGTGGAGTTTGAAAAGATGCTCAGAGTTATTGTTGGTAAGATGGTTAATAATTTTATGGGTGTCTGCCAAGTCAGCTGCCAGACGTCAGAGTTTCAATGTATCCATGCCCAGGGAAGTAAGGTGTTCAGAATATGGCAAATGCCTGATGGAGGGTATTCTCTTGGTTGCACGTCGCTGAACGGTTTCCAGACGATTAATATCCTGGGCAAGATAGGGGTTCCAGCCCGGTGTTGCAAATTCCAGGTGATGATATAAATAATGGTGCCATCCTAGCTACTTCTTCTAAAATAATGGGATGGTTATGACACAAATAATCATAAGTTTTCTTAATCAAGGTTGACTTACACATCAGGAATAACAACAACATGATTATTACATAAAAAAGACAGCATTCAAATAATTGCTTTTAATTCTGTCATTATTCTGTTGATAAACTTGGGTGCCATAAACTATCTTACAGTTAGTTGTGAAATCATCATCATCATCATCATCATCATCATCATCACCATCATCATCATCATCATCATCCTCAATCATCCCCACCACCACCACCACCATCGTCATCATCATTATTTATAATATTTGGGAATATAAAATTTCCTTCTTCAGATAACCCTAGGAATTGATAGAGTTACTGCTACAATCGGTTTTCCACCGTTTTTTTTTTTTGTTCTTTCCAGAGGTGTCTCTGCAGTGATCTCATGAATCTCCTTCGGGAGTTCCTCATGAGAAGTGCATGAGGTTCATTTTTGATAGCATGCTCATGTATTATTTATAAATAAAAACAAAGAAAGAAGGAGTAAAAAAAAAAGGTAACTACACATATAATACATAACTTAGAAGCAGCGCTACAGAAGTGCCAGCACACATGAGCTTGAGACATGGTCACCCTCATACATTTCTTATAAGGAATTCTGGAAGGAGCTTCGTGAGACCACTGCAGAGACGCTTGGGAAAGGGAGAAAAAAACCGTTGGAAAACCGATTGTAGTAGTGACTCAATCAATTAATGAAGAAGGAATTTTTATATTCTGAAATATTATATCAGACTATATATGATTAAATTATAACAGTTATTATAGTCCATTGTTGTAACTATAGTGCATTGTTGTGCCATTCAAAACACATTATTTTTTAAAAACAATGCACAATGCTTCAAGCAAACTACAATACCCTCCTTTTCTTAAATTTAAATAATGCTATTGGCTAAATATTGATGATTGATTAGGAGAACGTTTAAAAATTTCAGTAATAAATGCTTTGCAGAATTTCTTTCTGTTCTTTACATTCTGATTTCAAATCACTTTGAGATCAATTCCTGGTGTCATTAAGATGAAGTACCGGTCAAGTACTGAGATTGATCTAAATGACTAACCTTACTTTCTCAAATTGTGCCCTTGGCTTATTTTAGAAGCAAATGTTTAATTGTTTCCCATTTTCATTCTGAGTTCTAATATCAATTTCAAATTTTGCACAAGGCCAGCAATTTTGTGGGAGAGGGTAAGTTGATTGCATTGACTCCAATGTTCAACTAGTTCTTATTTTATGAACCCTGAAAGGATGAAAGGCAAAGTTAGTCACTGCAGTATTTGAAGTCAGAATGTAAAGGTGGACAAAATGTTGCAAAGCATATTAACTGGTGCTCTGACAATTTTGCCAGCTTGCTACCTTATTCTAAGTTCTAATATTGCTAAGATTAAATTTATTTCCCTTTCTTTAGTGGTTGTGAAAATAAGTAGAGTGAAGTGCTTGAGTTGATATATAATCAAAAGTGTGGTGATATATTTCACTTGAACCTGGCAACTTGGCTGGCTACTGAGAAACTGACAGTTGTTGGGTTTATACTTAAGGGCATTGCATCATGGAAAAGGGAAATGTATTTAGCAGTGCTTGTGATTCAGGACATAAAGAGCAATGAGACTAAGAAAATTTCATCAGCTATTAAGGACTCATACTTTGTATAAACGAACTCATCAATGCAGTTTAGGTCATTCAGTCGAAAATGTTTACTGTTAAACCTCACTTATCAATATGAACAACTAGAGGTATTTGATTGTATCGCCTTCACAAGTATTCATATTGGTTTCAGTCAGTGTTTTCCTGTGTTTCCAGATGAGATCAAACTATTTGCATTGGACCAATAGATTTAGAAAAGAAATGGCTGCAGTTATTTGATGTTAACATCCACTACAAGTCTGGGTCAATAATCTGAAAATTAATCGATAATTTATAAAATTGAGTGCATATTAATGAGACTTCAAGCTATTAAATCGACACAACTGTGAAATAACCCTTTCAGAACAGAGCTGAGTACATTTGCTTTATTTCATGCAAAAAAAATCCATTATTCTCATCATATTTGACCATGCTAAAATCGAATTTTACAAGCCACCCATATTTGTTTGGCATGATCCTAATCTTATATGTAATATTAATACGAGAGATGGTTGTATTTTAAGGTGGCTATAACAAATATAACAGTGACGGCACATGGACTAGTGGCTAGAGCAGTGGACTAATGGTCGAGGGATCATGGGTTCGAATTGCAGACTGGGCAATGTGTGTATTTATGAGTGAAACACCTAAGCTTCACAGGGCTCCAGCAGAAGGTAATGGTGAACTTCTACTGACTCATTCGTCACAGCTTTCTCTCACTCTTTCCTCTTGCATCTAGCAGCTCACCTGCGATGGACTGGTGTCCTGTCCAGGTGGGGAACCAATACACTAATGAAACTGGGAAACTGGCCCTTATGAGCCAGGCATGGCTTGAGAAGGAGCAAACAACAACATAACAAATATACAAGGGTGGATTGAAAAGTTCAGTGGATGACCATGAAGGAGCAATGCTAGAACTGTAAAATCTTACATGTATTCATTTCAATCTTACTTATTAATAACTGTATTGTAAACTGACATCTGACTGTTCAAAGAAGACTTCAGATCTAACTAGTAGTGACATCGCTTGAAAATAGACAAGATGTGGCATCATGATGCTATCATCAACAAATAGAAAAATGGTTTAGCCCCCAATGACATTCATACTGACATGGTTGCATCAGAGGATGACAATCCAGCTTTATCAACTGTGCAAAAGGGGGCAGCTGAATTTAGGCAGGGAAAGAAGGAGTGTTGATGATAACCCAAGGCCTAGATGTACTGCAACTGCAACGAGTGAGGAAAACATTGATTGTGTTTACCTCATGATGGTGGATGACAGGTGAATGACTATAATTCAAATAGCCAATGCTATTAGCATACCATGTGAGAGAGTTGAGAATATTCTGCACAATGTACTTGAACTTGGCATGATGAAGGATTCTGCTTGGTGAGTGTCATATATTCTAACACTTAATCAAAAGCACATCGAGTTGATTACATCACAGGAAAATCTGACATTGTTTCTGGCAGTCCCAGCTGGTTTTCTTGAATGTTTCCTAACCCACCATGAGTGTTCGGTTCATCACTTTGAGCCAGAAGCATAGATATAATCCATGCAGTGGAAACACCTCTCCTCCCCTGATCCAAAGAAGGTCAAGGTAGTTTCATCAGCAGAGAAGGTGATGGCCTCAGTTTTTTGAGGATGCAAAAGGCATTGTGTTTATTGACTATCTTCAAAAGGGCCATGCCATCAATGGAGAGTACTATGCTAACCTACTGAAGCAGTTATGAAACACTATGAAGACCAATCACCCAGGAAAACTTATGAAAGGGCTAAGTCCTTTGTTTCAATGGCTGCTGTGCATGATTGTTACTTTGTTCTAGTTGATCAGCCTCCCTATTCTCCTGATTTGGCCCCATTTGACTATCATTTATTTCCCAACGTGAATAAACACTTGGCTAGGAACCAGTATTGTAGTGTTGAGGATGTCATATCTGCTGTTCACAACGTTTTTGATCAGGAAGATGACAGTTTCTTCCCCAATGGGATCCAAGCAGTGCAACACCAATGGAGGAAGTATGTAAGCCATGATGGGATCTATGTTGAAAAATAAATATCATCCGGTCACATTACATTAGAGTATCTTATGCACTTTTCAGTTAACCCTCATACATTTACACAGAAATACTATAGCCAGATGTCTTTTCTAATACCAATAACTATAGAGAGTGATAATGTGTAATGGGTAAAGTGAAAGAGACAGAGAAATGTGTGGAAGAGCTTAATTGCAATTCATAGAGTTATTAAATAATATTATTGAGAGAATAGAAAATAACACTTAAAGCTTCACTTCATTCAGAAATATTGGTTCTTTGGAATAATCCATCACTAAATATTGAAGTGAATAGATACTGCTGACTTTGTAGCCACATGAGACTGATTTCATTTTCCTTATAACAACAGTTAGCATTATATCTTGCTATACCCATGAGCATATGTAGACCGGAATAAAGTTGTAAATACATTCAGATAGTTGGGAATAGAAGTTTATTCTATTATCTTATGTTTGTTACTTACATTTACTGATCGGATCCTTTAACTTTATAGTTGACATATTTATTTGTTAATGATTCCAGTCTTGTAATTCTGTGCAAACACCAGTGACAAACAGAATTTAACATAGTTGATTACAGATACCATGTATCTATATGTGTGTAAATATGCATATATGTATATATATATATATATGTGTGTGTGTGTGTGTATATATATATATATATATATATATTATATATATATATATATAGAGAGAGAGAGAGAGATAGATAGATAGATAGATAGATAGATAGATAGATAGATAGGTAGATAGATAGATAGATAGATAGATAGATAGATAGATAGATAGATAGATAGATAGATAGATAGATAGATAGATAGATAGATAGATAGATAGATAGATGTAGATATTTATATGTACAATTGTTCCAGCAGTGATGCAAAAGTATGTTATAGTGATAGCTGTTCATCAGATACAAGATTACTCTCAAGCTCTGGGCTAACATTATATGTTAAATGCCCATCGAAAATAGGTTTCCAATAAGATATTAAGTCCAAGTATGATGACTACTGGCTTCTTTCTAAACTTTTATCCAACTAAGATTTTGATTAAAATGTTAATTCAGTTCAGTGTCAACTCCATTTCTCAATTATTTCAGTAACTGGATGTTTCAAGCAATCTGTGCAATGCATATCACAAATAACTTTATATAAAATACAAACCAGAATTCAAGGGAACTTGATAGATAGATAGCCTGCATTGGCAAAATTCATTTTGTGAAGTTCCCAAAAGTACCAACATTCTGAACAAAGCTTTGCATCAGAAAGAAACATTTAAAAATGCTTATAGTAACACTGAGTTTATACTGATTTGAAAAATGCATAGAAGATAAGAGGGAAGATTAGGCTAGGTAAGTTTCATTCACAGAAGTAATTCATTGGGGCATTACTTTGATACATATTTTTTTTAATTTGTGCTATGTACAAAATTCATGTCTCTTTACATCCAACAGAACTCTGTCATTAGATGAGTCAAAACTGTTTAGATAAAATTTGGAATCTTCTTCATTCTTTGAAGAAAGACAAGGGCCATAATGCTAGAATTTTCACTCCTCACAATACTTGACCTTATCATTGCTCTTCTAGAACTTTGCTAATTCTGTACATAGTTACACATTCAAATATTGAAAAGCAATTTTCAAATTGTTTTTAAATATTTCAGTTTCAGTTTCAATACAGCAACAATTATTTCCTTTTAGTTGTTAGTATTTTTTCTATTGTCATCATTTTTGATCTTCTATTTATTTCATATTAATTAAAGAATGTGAAACTATCAAGTTGAGTATCTACACAATATTTGTTGTTAGAATCAATGACATCTTTCAATAATATATATGCTGTTTTATTATGCTCAATTTGACATATTGCTTTATCATCTGCCATTAAAGCTGAAGATTAAAATGAAATTTCAACAGAATTTGTTTGCATGTATTTTGTTTTAATTATGATGAGGGCTAAATAGTAATTTGACAACTGATAATATAATCATAAGTTACAATGAAGAAGATATGTACAGTAGGTCATACTTAATGACAACTTTCCATTCCTTGATAATTGTATTTGCTTTGCATACTTAATAACTGAACAAATTAGAAAAACTTCAAATGATGTATGCACCAATAACAATAATGTGTACATATACATATATTATATTGTGACATTTTTATTAATTTCATCCCCCATTTAAATGCTTCTAAATTAATTTTTTCATCATAAGTGTCAATTTTGAATGAGGTCCTTTAGTCTGAAGCACATTTGAAGAAGGAATAAAATTCAGGTCATCTAACAGTTGAATAAGAGTTTCTTATGAATGTTCAATATATACATCTGATATAGACACTAACAAGGGAACCACTATGTATATATGGAATCCGAGGTAGAGGGAGACGCTGGAAGATATGGGATGAGGTGGTGAAGCATGACCTTTGAATATTGGGCCTCACAGAGGTAATGACAAAAGATTGAAACCTTTGGAGGTATGCTGTGACTGAGAAGACCTGGCAAATAAAGTGAGTACACAGCTGTAATCATACCAGTATCGCAAAACCAGCCCACTCAAAAATACCTTGGATTGTAGGGTGAAATGTAGTGCTTAAGGAGATCTATTGAGTCAAGTACATCAACATCAGCAATATCAAAATCAAACCAAATGGAAATTGTAGTTGTGAGCCCTGTGCTGGTATAACGTAAAAAGCACCATCTGAACGTGGCTGATGCCAGTTGCTGCCTTGACTGGCTTCCATGCTTGATGGCATGTAAAAAGCACCATCCAATCATGGTAGATTCCAGCTCCTCTGGCCCCTTGTGCTGGTGGCACATAAAAAGCACCCACTACACTCTTGGAGTGGTTGGCGTTAGGAAGAGCATCCAGCTATAGAAACACTGCCAGATCAGATTGGGGCCTGGTGCAGCCTCCTGGCTTCCCAAACCCCAGTCGAACCATCCAACCCATGCCAGCATGGGAAACGGACGTAAAACGATGATGATGACATACACACATTTGATATTGGTAATGTTGCTTTGCCCTGGTGCAGCAGACCTGATATAATATGCACTGTAATATCTTTTTTTGATAATTTTGATATGAAGTAAATTTGTTTGATATTTCTAACTGGTTAAATAACCACCTTGGAGTTTCTTTGTTAGCTTGAGGCTTCCTTGCAGACAGGTGCTATGAAGCAAGATTGGATATGAAGCAACATTTAAAAAATGTTTTCTTACCCACAAGTCAATGAGTTTGCTTCTATATTGACACTTAACCAGCTATAAACAAATCCCACACTATAACAGTTAAAAGAAGAAAATGATGCATTAGATAATATAGTTCTAAATACCTCTAAATAAGTGACATTGTCATGCATGGATGGAATGCCTTTGGTGAGGGTCTATTTGATCAAAGTTGGTTTTCTATTAAACAACGACAACACAGTGATTTTTTCTTATATGTTACTCATGACACAAACAACACACTCTTAACTTGACAACTATCTTAACATTAGATAGATTAAGGTGTGCTCTTAGCTCTGTCAAAAGGTTTTACCGCTGATAGTTTGTTGAACACATATATCTAATCTTGACTTTATCATTGCAAATAAAGTAGCTTAAATGTTCAACACTCAGAGGCAAATTGCAAAACTGTCATGATAGCTTAGTTCATTCTAGGGGAAATTTTTGCTAGATACTCAAATAAAATCTAACACTTTCCAAGAGAATATTTAAGAGACATATACTGTATATACGGAAAACTACAAAAATGCTTCAATTTCTTCTCACTGTTCACAGCAATATATCATTTGGTTTTTCATAATGATCTTTTATTAGAAAGACTTGAATGATCATTTTATACTGTCAAAGTTCATCTGAATTCTGTAACACACCTTTCAATTATATTTAAGTTCCATTGAGTAAAACACAATTAGCCTGTCTATTTTGAAAAAGCTATGCCAAATGAAGTCACTTTTATGCAATCAATCTATTTAGACATATATTGACAATTTGTCAGTACCAATTGGTAAAAGAAACGGTTAAATGCTGACTAAGGATCTTTGCTGTTATGATAATATTTGATATATATTGTCAAATATTTTTTGCCAGTACGCATAGTTTTTCATCTTTCAATTGTTTCAGTCATTACACTGAAGCCATGCCAGGGCCCCACCTTGAAGAGTTTAGATAAAAAAATCAACCCCAGTATTTATTTTTAAGCCTGGTATTATTTCCTCAACGTTTTTGTTGCCAAACCACTAAGTCACAGGGATGTAAACAAACCAACGACGCCATTGTCTAGCAGTAGTGGGGAACAAACACACACACATACACACACACACTCACTCTCTCTCTCTCTCTCTCTCTCTCTCTCAGCTACAGACACACATATATACAACAAATTTCTTTCATATTCCATCAACCAAATGTACTCACAGGGCTTAGGTTGAACTCCAGGCCATAGAAGAAAATATTTACCTAAGGTGCCTTGCATTATGATTCAACTCAAGACTACACAATTAGGAATTTGGCTATTTACCAAAGTCATACCAAAAAACAAATCCTTTGAATATAAAACTGGGTAAATTTTTTCCAGCATTACCATCATTATTGTTATAGCCATCATTAAGTTTTGACCAACAGTTCTGCTCCACCTATTTTCAATTTAGCCTATTTCCCCTTATTTCAGTCTTGCATAATCTATTCTGTGAGACTCAATAACTTATGATCTGACAGACCTTATCATTTCTTGAAAATTTTCCGATTACCTACTGGAAAATTGTAGCAGATATGTACCTAGTATTTTTATTGCACAATTTCATCTTAAAACCATACATCCTTTGCAACTTGTATTCCACATTTATGCTGCTAAACATTAAACATCCAAGAGATCATGCTCACTATATTTTCTCTTCAGCCTCAACTAATTTTTTTGTTTTAAGTTCCCATATATTTCTTAGTACTTTGCAGCCAGACAAATATTTGATAACATTCATTGACTTCATTTCATAAATATACTAGCTTCATTTCAAAGCTTTCTGAAGTTTACATACGAATGACAAACATTGAAAAACAAATTGTTTCTGTGATACTTTAATTTTTGTTTGCAATATGTAATTAACAAATCATAAAGATAAATATGCAAACAATTAAATGTGATATTGCATTTTGCTAGTTGCATATCTCATTGTCAGACCTCGAAAATGCATCACAGTAAAATATTGGCTTCAAATTTTGGCAGGCACAAGGCCAGCAATTTTGTGTGGTGGGGTAAGTAAATTACATTGATTTCAGTGCTCAACTGGTACTTACTTTTTCAACCTCAAAAGGATGAAAGGTGAAGTCAATGTCAGAGCAAATTTGATCTGAAAATGTAAAAACAGATGAAATGCCACTAAGGATTTTGTCCAGTGTACTAAGGTTTCTGCCAGATCACTGCCTTAATAATAATAATAATAATAATAATAATAATAATAATAATGATAATGATAATAATAATAATAATAATAATAATAATAATAATAATAATAGAAAAAATAGCAAAGTATCAGGATCTAGCTATTGAATTATAGAGACTATGGAAAGTGCAGATAAAAATGTATCCCAGTAGTTATAGGTTCATTGGGAACTATCCCTAAAGATCTGAACAGATGGAAAGAGGAAATAGGCATACAACCCAGTTTAGTGCAGCTGCAGAAAACAGTGTTATTAGGGACAGATAAGATGCTTAGGAGGGTTCTTGGCATTTAAGGTTACTTGTTGTAGCCCGATGTTAGACTTCTTTTCTTTTCCAACAGTCTAATCTGTTGAGTGTATATGAATAATAATAATAATAATAATAATAATAATAATAATAATAATAATAATAATAATAATAGAAAAAATAGCAAAGTATCAGGATCTAGCTATTGAATTATAGAGACTATGGAAAGTGCAGATAAAAATGTATCCCAGTAGTTATAGGTTCATTGGGAACTATCCCTAAAGATCTGAACAGATGGAAAGAGGAAATAGGCATACAACCCAGTTTAGTGCAGCTGCAGAAAACAGTGTTATTAGGGACAGATAAGATGCTTAGGAGGGTTCTTGGCATCTAAGGTTACTTGTTGTAGCCCGATGTTAGACTTCTTTTCTTTTCCAACAGTCTAATCTGTTGAGTGTATATGATAATAATAATAATAATAATATATAATAATAATAATAATAATAATAATAATAATAGAAAAAATAGCAAAGTATCAGGATCTAGCTATTGAATTATAGAGACTATGGAAAGTGCAGATAAAAATGTATCCCAGTAGTTATAGGTTCATTGGGAACTATCCCTAAAGATCTGAACAGATGGAAAGAGGAAATAGGCATACAACCCAGTTTAGTGCAGCTGCAGAAAACAGTGTTATTAGGGACAGATAAGATGCTTAGGAGGGTTCTTGGCATCTAAGGTTACTTGTTGTAGCCCGATGTTAGACTTCTTTTCTTTTCCAACAGTCTAATCTGTTGAGTGTATATGAATAATAATAATAATAATAATAATAATAATAATAATAATAATAATAATAATAATAATAGAAAAAATAGCAAAGTATCAGGATCTAGCTATGAATTATAGAGACTATGGAAGTGCAGATAAAAATGTATCCAGTAGTTATAGGTTCATTGGGAACTATCCCTAAAGATCTGAACAGATGGAAAGAGGAAATAGGCATACAACCCAGTTTAGTGCAGCTGCAGAAAACAGTGTTATTAGGGACAGATAAGATGCTTAGGAGGGTTCTTGGCATTTAAGGTTACTTGTTGTAGCCCGATGTTAGACTTCTTTTCTTTTCCAACAGTCTAATCTGTTGAGTGTATATGAATAATAATAATAATAATAATAATAATAATAATAATAATAATAATAATAATAATAATAATAGAAAAAATAGCAAAGTATCAGGATCTAGCTATTGAATTATAGAGACTATGGAAAGTGCAGATAAAAATGTATCCCAGTAGTTATAGGTTCATTGGGAACTATCCCTAAAGATCTGAACAGATGGAAAGAGAAATAGGCATACAACCCAGTTTAGTGCAGCTGCAGAAAACAGTGTTATTAGGGACAGATAAGATGCTTAGGAGGGTTCTTGCATCTAAGGTTACTTGTTGTAGCCCGATGTTAGACTTCTTTTCTTTTCCAACAGTCTAATCTGTTGAGTGTATATGAATATAATAATAATAATAATAATAATAATAATATAATAATAATAATAATATAATAGAAAAAATAGCAAAGTATCAGGATCTAGCTATTGAATTATAGAGACTATGGAAAGTGCAGATAAAAATGTATCCCAGTAGTTATAGGTTCATTGGGACTATCCCTAAAGATCTGAACAGATGGAAAGAGGAAATAGGCATACAACCCAGTTTAGTGCAGCTGCAGAAAACAGTGTTATTAGGGACAGATAAGATGCTTAGGAGGGTTCTTGGCATCTAAGGTTACTTGTTGTAGCCCGATGTTAGACTTCTTTTCTTTTCCAACAGTCTAATCTGTTGAGTGTATATGAATAATAATAATAATAATAATAATAATAATAATAATAATAATAGAAAAAATAGCAAAGTATCAGGATCTAGCTATTGAATTATAGAGACTATGGAAAGTGCAGATAAAAATGTATCCCAGTAGTTATAGGTTCATTGGGAACTATCCCTAAAGATCTGAACAGATGGAAAGAGGAAATAGGCATACAACCAGTTTAGTGCAGCTGCAGAAAACAGTGTTATTAGGGACAGATAAGATGCTTAGGAGGGTTCTTGGCATCTAAGGTTACTTGTTGTAGCCCGATGTTAGACTTCTTTTCTTTTCCAACAGTCTAATCTGTTGAGTGTATATGAATAATAATAATAATAATAATAATAATAATAATAATAATAATAATACATGAACCTCTGCCAAGGCAACACCAATGTCCTTTCAACGAATAGTCAGGGATGATGTTTAGAATGAGAATATCGGAAATAAACTCGACTGCTCTCACAAATGAGAATACTAAAAACGAACGTGACTGCTCACAAAAACTAAGCAAAAAAAAAAACGGAAAAATAATCCAGAATCCTTGTCCAGGAGCAGATTGATCCCAAAATCTAATCAGTTAGTGCCAGTCATAAAGCCAAACACCCTTGAAAGTTTCATCCGAATCCATCCAGCAGTTCTTGAGATATCTGTTGACATATCTGTTTGTCCACAGACAAACAAGCATACAAACATGACTGAAAAAATACCTCCTCCTTTGCTAAGGCAGTGGCAATAATAATAATAATAATAATAATAATAATAATAATAATAATAATAATAATAATAATAATGATAATAACAATAACACTGGCCAAAAAGTTGTTACTTTTTTCTGCTGACCTAATTTAAGACCATTGAGTTTTAAAATGGCAACAGTTTCTTTCTATCACATCTAGCTTTTTTTCTATGGGCTGGCCCAAACTGTTCTCACCCATAGCTCCATGCTTGAAATGTTTGAATTACCCTGATTCTCTTTGCTATATATGTGGGTGTTTTACAGTACCAAGTCAAAGAATGAATGTTAGTGACATTGTGAAAAGATCCTACTTGGCTTACTTAAAGATTAAAGTTGGTGATCAGGATAAATCATGAGCCCAGACAATGTATGTAATCCCTATGTAGAAAACCTATGTCAATACACAAGGGCACTGGGAAACAACTAAAATCTGACATTTCTATGATATGGTGGGAGCCAAAGAACCATGTAAATGATTGCTACTTTTGTCTCACAATGACACCAGGAGAACATGACAGAAAATAAGTTACTCAAATCTGGATTCAGCATTTCATTCAGTGTTTCATTTCGATGTAATGCTTATACCCATTATCAAAGATCTACCTTCAGTGCAAGATGAAAGTGATATATGTGAAGTAAATATAAATCATGAATATGACAGTGATATAGACTTTGCAGAAACATCAATTAAAGAACATGAAACTTCAACCAGGCAGAACTTATTGATTTAGTTAGAGAGACCTAGGACTGTCAAAAGAGTTATCAGAACTGTTAGCTTCTAGGCTTAAAGAGCAAAATTTGTTGCAAGATCTCTTGGCATTCTTTACAACTGGAAAATATTTTGTTTACTGTTGTGATATGGCGGGACTGTTAAACGTGATAGCCGTTGAACGGTATGGTCCTAGTGAATGGAAACTCTTCATAGATAGTTCAAAGAGTCTAAGATGTGTATTGCTCTATACTGGGAACTTGTTTGATGCACTTCCTATTGGTCACTCTGTACGCTTAAAAGAGAATTATGCTCACATAAAAGCTGTATTAGATTTACTTAATTATGATGAGCACAAATGGGTCACATGTGTTGATCTAAACATCGTCAACTTTTTACTTGGCCAACAAGGATGGTATACAAAATATCTGTGTTTCCTGTGTTTGTCGAGAGACAAACATTGGGAACAGAAGCTCTGGCCAGTTAAGAAAAGCTTGACTGTTGGGGAGAAGAATATCATACACCAACCACTTGTCGAGAGAGAGGAAATTATCTTTCCACTCCTTCATATTAAACTAGGACTAATGAAGTAATTTATCAAAGCTCTTAATGTGAAGGTAACTGTTTCAAATTCATATGTATATATCCTGACTTAAGTTATGATAAAATAACAGCTGGTGTTTTTGATGGGCTACAAATTAGAAAGTTAACAAAATGCCAGAATTTGTCATGCTCAATGGCTGACATAGAAAAAAGAGCATGGTATTCATTTGTGGATGTTGTGAAAGGATGTTGGGGGAGAGAAAGGCTGCAAACTGCAAGGATTTGGTGGAGACATTACTTGATAGCTTTCATCATTTAGGCTGCAACATAAGCATAAAGCTTCATTTCCTCAATAGCCATCTCGATGACTTTCCTGCTAGTCTCAGAGACATGAGTGATGAGCATGGTGGGCATTTTCATCAGGCAATCAAGATTATGGAAGCGAGACATGATGGCAGACTACTGTTGGAGTATTCAAAGAGATTGTGCAGACATGAAACACTCCAGACACACTTGCAAGTGGAAGTTTGTTCTGTGAGCATGAAGATATGTATATGATGGTTTGTGTTTTATCCATCATATTAGAAAATTAACAGTAGGTATTTAGTGAAAGGTGATGCTCACTAACATTTCATAATCTATTGACATTTATAACCTAAGGTTTGAAGCTATTAGACTTAGTGAACTATCCTAACCAGGCAAATTATTTATACAGAACATCATAAAATAGGGATATGCTATAGAATAAAAACCTGATGTGTTAGGGGGAAAATGGATGCCATATTTGAAACCAACATTTCAAAATTAACTGTGGGATTCAGGGCGATTACCTGACCAGACATCAGAAACTGGACATTTTTGTTGTGAATAAAAAAGAAAGAACATGCATGATAATCAACATAGCATGTCTCAACAGGATCAAAGAGATAAAATAAGAAAAACTGAACAATTGTGATGATTTGAAGTGGGAAATATAAAGGTTGTGATCAACAAGGAGAGTAGATGTAATATCAATAGTAATTAGCACACTTGGAAGTATGAGCACTCAACTACTAACATAGCTCAAAAAGATTGGTACCAATGTAAGGGCAGAACATCTACAAGAATCAGCATTGCTTGGAACTGCAAGAAGTCTTCACAGGATTCTTGAAGCATGATCAGTAAACAAATGACACCTTAATCTGCTGGCTGAAGACTGCTGATGCTTCACATTATAACCAGCAAAATGAGCTGAGAGTTTTCATCAAATAATAATAATAGTTGTGCCTATAATAATTATTGCACTGGAAACAGTAAGCCAAAATATAGACAAATGGTTAAAGTATAAGGAGATTGAAATAGAATGCCAGGTGGAGCTCCTACAGAAAGTTTGTCTCTTGGGGACAGCAATGATTATCAGGAGGATACTAAGCACTTGAGAGACTGCTGGAAACTTGTGGATACCTACGGTTACTGGTAGTTACCTGCTATCCACATAATTCCTACTAGAAATAAGACTGGACATGAGCCAAACCAAAATGATAATAATAAATATAAATAAACAGATTCTGTTACTGGAAACTGGTTATCAGTATATAGATGTCATCAGGGAATTCCGGATCTGATATTCTGTCTTATAACCTCAGAAAGCTAACCTTAATTCATATATGCACAATCTACTAAGATGTGACCAAAGTGCCTAGGAAAGATAAAATGAAAACGCTTTTATCTCTAACTAGAAAAGTAAGGTTTAGCAAGTCAAGAAGGTCAAAAATTTCCATTTTGCATTTGTGGATATATGTGTGCATACATGCTTAAACACATACTCATAAATATATGCACAAATTCATTCCCATAAAGATAAATATGTACACAAAGTGTTTGAAGTTACTTTTTTCATTTTCTGATATCAGAGTACAGTGCATGGATATGTCTATTTTCTAAGATTGCACCAGGCACCTGAGATTAGTTATAGACTTTCCCTTCTAATCAAAAATGCAGTCTGTCAAGACAAAGATATTGAATGTTTAACACTTGTGTATCGACCATTGCACATTTTGCATATGTATTCTCATGATATTGTATCCAGTAAATAAAAAAGGACAAAATGAAATCAGTTTTGGTTTAGGTATATGGCTTCTTTGCCTGATACTTTTTTTCTTTTGCATTATTATAAGGAAACATATTTATGCAGGTGGTGTGTAGTTGACTTAATTGACACCAATATGTGATTGGTAACTTTCTTATCAACTTTTGGAGGATGAAAAGTTTAAGCAACTCTTTCAGGATTTGAAATCAGGACATAAAATTTCGAAGCTGAATACTACTTCAAATGCAATCCAGTGTCTTGACTTTTGTTAACCTCTGTCAGAAGGCACAAATACATTGTTGAAGTGAATTGATTGAAGTAACCTTCAACCATATTACTAGTATTTTATGAATCCCGGAGGAATGAAAGGTAAAGTGGACTCCCAAGTCAAATCAGAGTTTGAACATAAAGCATTGAAAAATAACATTACATTATTGTAAGACATTTATACTAATTCCCATTCCCTTTCAGCCACTCTTCCACTTTATAGTTTGAAGGATAAAATAACTAGCCTGCTAAGACACTTTACAAATAAGAAATTTTAAAATTCATATTGTATTCAATGCTCAATGCTATTCTTCAAAATTTATTGTAACATTCATATTTGACTATAGCAATTGATAAAGTTATCTTTTTATATTTTTTTTTCTATTGGAAATTGTAGACTAACATTTTTTTTTTAGTTATAGTTATCTCATTAACAGCAAACATTGTATACTACTTTTTTTTAAATGTTGATTAATTTTTTCATATCCTGCAAATATTTGGAAAACGTAAAACTTTATTCTTTCTGAGAGAATATGGAATGACTGAAAGATAAATTTCAGTAAATGCATGTGCATGCATGTCTATGTGTGTGTGCATGCATGTGTGTGAGTGTGTGCATGCATGCAAGTGTATGTGTGTGTGCATGTGCAGGCATGTGTATGTGTTCATGTGTGTGTGCATGCATATATGTATGTGCGTGCATGTGTGTGTGTAGATAAACAGAGACACCAAAACACAAGGCAAAATTATAATACTCTTCTCTTATTTAAATTCATTATATCCATTCTTATTGCCATTTTGTAAGTCTCTAATTAACCCTACTTAGTTGTTACACAGCAGTAATCATTACCATAGCTAATCCAAACTATCACCATCATTATCATTATTATTGTCGTGTACGATATATTAATAGAAAATACTAATAGGAGAAAGAGAGAGAATGAGAGAGAGGGAGGAGAGAGAGAGCAGAGCTTAAGAGTAAATGTTACATTGGAAATTTTCAGTTTCATTTAATAAGGTTCTGAGTTTAAACCTCTCTTGCATCATCAAGTTTATTTTGTTTCTATGTGTTTGGAGTTGATTCAGCAAAAATCATTAAGAAACATCGAACCTTATGCTTAAAATGCAATCTCAATAGTTTCAATTCACTACGAAGAGATGAAGGAACTTCTACATGGTCACTGAACTTGCTAGAGAAATGTGCTACAATCACATTTCTCTCAGAAAAACTCTTATATATTTGCAGGCAGGCCTTGTCTTTCATCGTGACCTGGTGATTACCGCCCGTTGATAAGAGACAATAATCTTGAAACCGGTCCGGTGCGTATCACTCAGGCTTACGAGGAAGGGATGGCCTCCCTTTGCAAATACTTTAAGGACACAGAAAGTGTGTCTAAAGCCAGCTGGAGACGATGATCTCCTGGGGCTAAAAAGCTATAGTAACATCCCCCCTTTGTGGTTAGCCATATTGAGATGGCTTTTATACTTTACGTATAAAATCGTATAAGAGGGAATATGACATTAAATGTTGTAATTCTATATACCCCTAAAAACACAGAATACTTCGTTTTTGTATCTGGTTTACAATATTCTTTATGTGAAATCGTGTGTTGAAGCAAATTATGTTGTGTCTAGGGAGAGTCATATTATCTGAATGCCTCATTATCTAACACATTCACTGGTACGATTTCCACAGAATACCCACAACTGGAAAATCTTAAATCATAGGCCTGCTTCTTAGTTAAAGCTAACTTAGGCTGAAAGAACAACAGTTTGCTTAATAACATAATTATCGACATAGACTGAGATGAACATTCTTTTAATAAGTTGCTATAACTACTTCACATTTGATTGCAGCACAACAGATTAATGTTTTGTGGTCAAGCAGGCTGAGTGAAAAAAAATCTGTTTCGTAATTTATTACTTGTAAGACTAAAATTGACGTAGTTCAAATTATTACTGTAATAAAATTAAATTTGTTTTATACAAGATTTATATTCTTTGAACTACTTTAATTTAATTTTCTTTCAACAGACCTTATTGATGATCATGTCTCTTCTGTCTTTCTCTAGACATACTTATTACATGTTTTGAGACGATGCTCTTTGAATTTCTTTTTTAAAAACCAATTTTAGCATCCTGACACACAAGATTTTTAATATATAATGATCGTTATATAGTGAATTGTGGTACATACATGATAAAATATATCCACAGTATTTTAGAACTCAATTAATAATATCGTTCAACTTCAATGCATTATTACAATGCAATAAATCCTGTGAAATAAACTTGCATTGATATACAGAATTGACTAAAGTATTAGTAAAGAATATATTTGGATGAAAAAGCAGAAAAGCATAAATTTCACTTCTAATTCATCATTTTGTTGTACTCAGTAGCTGTTTCAATAGAGTAAAACAAAACATCATTATTTACATAAGTATGTAATTCATATACATAATTAATTTAAAAGTAATATGTCGACTATTTCTTCAGGAGAAGATCTTTAAATAAGAGAAGAAAAAAACATGATTATATTCATGTATAGAAGTATGGTACAAGTATTCCAGCAAGGCAATAACTACTCAGGTATGAGTAAAAGAATTAATTACATTGATGTTAATGACAATACAGTAACAGACTGAGGCAAAAGTATAACGTTTGCTTAAATGCAGTTTCTCCTCTTTGTCACTCTTCTCACACCTGAGAGCTACTTTTTTTCTATTTCATTTATATTGATATTTATCTTTCATTTTCTGTTTTTTACTTGCTTCAATCCCTGGACTATGGGCCATGCTAAGACACAGCCTTGAAGAGTTTACACAAACAAATCTCCAGCACTTATTTTATTTGAAAACCTGGTTCTTATCCTCTAGGTTTCTTTTGCTGAACTGCTTCATTCCAGGGATGTAAACAAACTGACAGCAGTTGTCAAACAGTGGTGGAGGACAAACACAAATACAAAGGCAAATACACACATACATGTGCTAGTAGCACATGGGAAGCACCCATCACACTCTGTAAAGTAGTTGGCATTAGAAAGGGCATCCATCTATAGAAACTATGTCGAAACAGATAACTGGAACCTGAACAGTTCTCTGGCTGGCCATTTCCTGGCCATTACATGAGGTCAAGACATGGGTGCATCATACTATGCTGCATCCATCTTGCAGTCTGGGTCACATCAGGTACATTTATGCATACTTTATGTATCAATTTACCTGATGTGATCCAGATTGCAAGACTGATGCAACATAGTATGTTGAACAACATCCCACCTATCAAGGACAGTTGCAGAATGGGTCAAAACGACCATCATACAAAATAAAGAGTCATACCAATTCTCTAACTAATTATATATATATGTATGCAGGCATGTATGTATGTATGTATGTATGTATGTATGTATGTATGTATGTATATATGTATGTATGTATGTATGTATGTATGTATGTATATATGTATGTATGTATGTATGTATGTATGTATGTATGTATGTATGTATGGAGTTTCTTTCAGTTTCTGTTTACCAAATCCCCTCATAAGGCTTTGGTCAATCTGAGGTAATAGCAGAAGATATTTGCCCAAGGTGTCGTGCATATAAAGGCATATGGCTCAGTAGTAGAGGGTCACAACAATGAGGTAGTGAGTTCGATTCTCAGACCTGACTGTGTGTTGTGTTCTTGAGCAAAACACTTTATTTCACATTGCTCCAGTTCACTCAGCTGTAGAAATAAGTTGCGATGGCATTGGTATCAAATTGTATTGACCTTTGCCTTACCTTTGGATAATGTGGTGTGGAGAGGGGAAACTGGTATGCTTGGATGACTGCTGGTCTTACATAAAAACAATTTTGCTTGAACTTGTGCCTTGGAGGGGAACTTTGTAGGTGCAAGTCCTATGGTCATTCATGGGTCATTCATGAAACTTTACCCTAAGATGACACACAGTAGGACTGAACCTGATACCATGTGGTTGGGAAGCAAATTTTTTGCCACACAGCCCAGCCTGCACCTTGTTAATATTTATATACATTTATTCTAATCAGAAGAAAAATGGCAGCATATTTCCTTTACAAGCTTTCCAAGACAGTTGAAACTGATATAATTGATGCACAGTCTAAACTTTTGCAGGCCACTATTACCAAGTGCAAGAGAGTGCATTCTAGTAAAGATGCCCGCAGACAAAGTAAGGGTGTTAAACTAAGTGATTTTAGGCCTACAAGGTTTGCATAAAGCATTTAACAAAGAAAAGAAAATATTTCTCTTCTGCAGTTTTATTCCCCAAGTATTTCTCATAATCTGTCTATCTATTTATCTGTCAGTCTGTCTGTCTATCATCTATCTGTCTGTCTATCTATCTGTCTATCTATCTATCTGTCTGTCTGTCTATCTATCTATCTAGCCATCATCGTCATCATCCCTTAATGTCCAGTTTCCCATGATTGCATGTGTCAGACAAGAATTTGTTGATACAGCTTTTGCATCTATGATCCGAAGCAGTAAGAAGACTTAGCAAGGCTATTAGTATGCAGTTTCAAATATGAAAAGAGAGCTAAAAGATTAAATCTGCCAGTGTAAATTTACCACCAAGATGATGTCATTAGATTACTGAGAAATAATGAGAAATACAAATACCTCGAAGTGGTGCAAGTACAATGGAGACTCTTCTCATCTGTTTCCAGGCATGGTAATGCTTCCACATGGACAAGCATGATGATTCGAACAAGACAGGAATCAAACAACATTGCTTGTATGATAGTGATGCCAGTTTACAACTGTTACATGAGATCAAGACATGGATACATACAAACACACACAAACACCACAAATATACAGCAAGCATCTTCCAGTTTCCATGTACCAAGTCCACTGAGAAGATTTTGTTCTGTCTAAGGGTGGGAAATTGGAAGATACTTACCCAAAGTGCCATGCAGTAGACTGAATCTGAGACCAAAGATTTGGGAAGCAAGCTACACTTTTATATATATACATATATATCGTGGGATCAACAACAATATACTACATCCAGCTGTGTTGCATACATGAGTCTGTGAGATTGCTTGGAAACACAAGGTTTGATAATTAAGTTATTGTGTTTTCACAGCATGAAACTAGCAGCAGCTCATATTTATACATTGTAGGTGTATATATATATATATTATGAGCAAAATGCCCCTTGTCCAATGGACGGGGCTGAGTTGTCAAATATTTAAACCAAATTTTCTCAAAACAACTTGTCCGACCGTCTCATCGGCCTCCCCTTTGAGAAACACTGATTTAACCTAAATTTGAGACACCAGCAAAAGAAGAAATAAAGATAGACTTTTTTCTATTCCAAAGAAAAACGATTTTATTCACACAAATATGCAACTAAAGAGCTTAAAGTACCAGTAGTGATAAAGCAAACAGTAAGCTTGGCAGGAAAGAAACGTGCCTTTAAGCAGTACAAAAACAACAAAAAAGGGAAAGTGCAGTTATGTACAGGTTGACGGAAGAAGAGCAGGACAAAAATGGCTTTATCGATCGCATTCTCACCTGGAATCGAATTTTGTAATTTTTGCAAGACCTATACACGCCCTGATACCATCGGTATCTACTTATCAAATTTGAGCGCAATTGGATGGTGGATGTCCGAGATCCTCGAAGACACACACACAGACAGAATGGATTTTGTATATATATATATATATAACAAGAAATAGTCATATAATAAAAATTCTAAAGAGAAATCTTTGATATATATATATATATATACACACACATGCACACACACCTATGTCCACACATATTCACAGAAGCCCTGAATAATTTTGAAATGTTTTATAATGAAAATGTTTTGTTTAATATTCTCTGTATCAATTGCACTGTAAACTCTCTTGTTATTTAACCTTGGGTCAGCCATGTGATATCAAACTAAGTCATGATCAAAGTCATTCTAACTGTAAGCCAATTTGTCTTTCATTTCACAGAGAGTATATTTTGACTACATTATATGTGTCTCCCTCTTTTTCTGTACAATAAAATGTGATTTGAGACAGATTTGACAACTATTACTAACAGATCAAGCAACCAACCACATTTAGTCTGTCTTTCACATTCTTTCTAGATAGTTTCCTTCTACTCTTTAGATAGGATATAGACACCATAGCATCCAAACATCAATTTCTCTTCTATATATAATATATCTAATAGATTTCTTTCAGTCTCTTACAAATGAAGTTATATGATTCCACATATGTACTCAGTAATCTTGTTTGTCTCTGAAATTCGATAGATTACAATCTTCTCATTTCTCCCTACCATTTACAAATTTTCAGGACTCTGAAACAGGCATAAATCAGTCGTTCATGAGACAGCTTACGACTGTTAGTTTATAAATGTTAAATCAGCTGTTATTAATTATTAATATAAAAAAGTTATGTCATTCTGTTTTGTTCTTCTTTTGTCAATTCTGTATATAATCATTTTTTATTTTTTTTTACACTTGGATTGATCAACTACAGTGATTGTTAGTCTTTATATTTTTTTTTAAGCCTACCATGATAAAAATTCAAGTATAGGAAAAGAAAGCCGTAGAAAAATTCTTCTTCGAAAAACATTTTTGTATGGAACAAAATCAATCTATTGTATCTATTCATAGTGTCTGCATCTAATGCAAGACTAAAATAGATATAGAGAACATCCTTATACATCAATATATCAAATGTGAGTTGTGCATCTCTCTTTAGCAACCTACTTGACAATACAAAACTCAGATTTTTTATGCTTACTCTCTCTTAAAATGTGTCCCCAATCAAACAATACTAATACTAATGATAATACTAATACTGATATAATAAAGTATTATATATATATATATATATATATATATATATAGATAGATAGATATAGATAGATAGATAGATAGATAGATAGATAGATAGATAGATAGATAGATAGATAGATAGATAGACTGATGACCTCAAACTGTATATGAGGAATGGGAATGGAAAAAAATTTTTGGAGACTATGATCCAAGCAGTAAGAAAACTTAGCAAGGCTATTAGTATGCAGTTTCAAATATGAAAAGAGAGCTAAAAGATTAAATCTGCCAGTGTAAAATTACCACCAAGATGATGTCATTAGATTACTGAGAAATAATGAGAAATACAAATACCTCGAGGTGGTTCAAGTACAATGAAGTATGAGAAGTGAGAGAGCAAGTCTGCAATTAGTACAAGAGAAGGATTAGGAAGCTGTTTGAAACAAAATGAAATGGAAAGAACATTATCAAAGCAATGAACACATGAGCCATTGTTGTATGAAGATATTCATTTTCATTTAACAACATTTACATTTTCTGAATGTGCTAATGTGGATATGGACAAACAACATAAGTTCATCCCAGATCATATCTAGCTAGAATTCTCTGTTGACCAAGAAATAGGAATAGCATATATTGACAGAATTTAAAGTGGTCAGTGACACCGAGTTCAAACTGTCTTGAAAGCAACCAGTTTCATCCCCATTTTCAGGAGTTGGATTACTGCATTGTACAGCAATAGTTGCTGGGTGGTCAGAGTAAATCAGGACCGTTCAGTATCAAGTGCTCACTCCAATAAGGTTTTCTTCTCTCATCTTGTATGTATGAATGTATTTACTCATGAGTCACTACCCTTGAGGGGCATCCTACCTGAACAATAATATGGAAAATTTGTCAGCACATGCAGAAAACATCACAGTATTAGTGTCAGATGCTATCACATCGAGGGGATCAGCATTGCTATAAGGAAATGCAGGGCAAAGAGAGGAGCAAAATTTTACCTGGAAAAGCTAGTGGGCTTCTGCTTAGCATTTAGTGAGGCAGATCTAGTGCCATCTAACAACACCTATGGGCACTGGACAGATGGCCTGATCAAACTGCTCAATGTCTGCTTCAGTCTAAAGCTCTAATTACATAAAATATGAGATGAGGTGGCTAATAGGATGACCAATCTCACTCAGAAAAGTGTTGAGAAGGCAGTGAGCTTGCAGAAGCATTAGTACACCAGGTGAAATGCTTAGCGGCATTTCGTCTGCTGTTATGTTCTGAGTTCAAATTCCGCCGAGGTCAACTTTGCCTTTCATCATTTTAGAGTCGATAAATTAAGTACCAGTTACACACGGGGGTCCATGCAATAAACTTAATCCCTTTGTCTGTCCTTGTTTGTCCCCTCTAAGTTTAGCTCCTTGTGGGCAATAAAGAAATAAGAAAAATGTTAAGAAAAAACTATTCATCAAAGGTCGTGCAGAGCTGCCAAATGCAAACATTGGATTCATTATCTATTACTCCCTGACTGTCATGTCTCATCTCATTTCATGTCAGAACAGACTGAAATATCTGCTCTTTTGTATTCTATGGAAAGAATACTTTCCACAAGAGAGTTAGTCCATCTGCTATCAACACTCACTTGAAAAGGAAAAGAAGGATGGAGAGGGCATTGTTGCCTGCCAGCAAATTTTCTGAAAACTAGATGAGAATAACAAACATGATCAAAATGAGTGACTCTACACTGACCACGCACTTTAAAATTACAGGCAGACTGAATCAGGTGGGTGCTTGCATAAATAGTCAGGGTTACTTTGCTTTTCTTTGAAGTTATCAGAAGTTATCTCCCTTAATTATTAGAATTTTATTATCTCATTAGTTTTGCTGTAAATCCGTGTACACAGGCAAACTTCTTTGCGTTTTTTCCTGTTTTGCAGTAATTGTGTAGCTCCTTGTCACCTTGTAGATTCTTATCAGTTTGGTAACAAGAAGACTCCTCAAATCTCAGAATCTTTCTCTCAAAATGTTTGCAGAACACAGAATGGCAATACATGTCACAATTCCACTACCCTTCTAGCCTCTTAGGTGCCAAGTGCACAAACTACTACAAAACAACTGTCATCTTTTTATTCCAAAATCTTTCCATTCTTGATATTTTTCAATTTACTCAGTTTCATTGATATCCACTCTACTATTGTATAGTATAACAATATCTGTGATCTTAAACTGTTTGTTAAATTTTTGTCTTTTCTTTTGCCCTCTACAATCATATCTGGTCTGTTTGGTCTATTCTTTTCAATTGTATAGTCAGTCTTGAAGGAGAAATCTCATAAAATCCTGCAAATATAATTTTCTATCATAGACTCCAGTTCATTCTCATACCATTTTTTTGCACTTTGAGTCCAAATAATCAGCTAATATCCCAATGCTCTAGTTTACAAAAATAATCATGCCTGCACATGCACTAACTTCATGCATTCATTTAAGAGTGGGTTAAAGCTTTTGTTTCTTTTTCCACAGATTTAGTATTTGCTATCTGACTGAATTTTACTGATCTTTACCCTTATAAAATTCATTCTAATAGCTATGCTTACTAACTTAATTTCTTTTTTTTTTCAGGTTTTCATTTGACTACCACAACCAGATTTCTTTACTCCCAAGAATGTAAAAGTTAAATGCACTTCTAGACGTTTAAGAACTATTTTTGTTGATTCTAAAGTCTTGTTGCTTGTAACAGAGAGTTTCTCTTTAGTAAATAGACCATATTTTCAGTTAAGTGGGTCAGATCTTTTGCATCTTTTTAATGTTTCAGTATGGAAGGAGAGGTTGTGTTCCTAACCAACACAGAATTAAGTTCCCCAGCCATACACACAATGTAATGTTGTTTACAGACTAGAAATCACTCAACTTACTATCCAACACGCGAGGCTATACATGGTAACTATATATAGAGAGGGAGATAATAATATTTTAGAGAATTATTAAAGGTGATGAACATAGCTCACTTAGAATAGTAGAATTTTCAATATACTGAAATGCTTTATTTTATCTCATTTTCACATTCAAATTCACCCAATGTTGTTTTATCACTTTCCTCCTACTGTTACTACTACCACCTCTCTTTCCATCTATCTATCTATCTATCTATCTACCTATCTATCTACCTATCTATCTATCTATCTATCTATCTATCTATCTTTCTATCTACCTATCTATCTATCTATCTATCTATCTATCTATCTATCTATCTATCTATCTATCTATCTATCAAACTATCTATCTATTTATCACAAGTAATAAAATAATTATTACAAAACTGATTTAGATGATCATATATCTTAGCATTTGAATTTTGACTTTGGATCTTGTCAAACAAAATGAATACTTGTCAAATAAAGTCATTTAAAAGTATTTCTAAACTGAAATAATCTATTAACATCGATAGCGATGCTATAAATGACAAAGCATTACAACAGATAAACCAAAAAAGAAACAGAAACAAAAGTTTTATTTTTGATACATTAAATTGAAAATGATGTGCTCATTGGAGTAAAAATATGTGTGTATGTATTTATACACATGTATGTAGTTCATGATGATGATGATCATCATTATTATTATTATTATTATTATTATTATTATTATTATTATTATTATTATTATCATTATTATTATTATTATTATTATTATTATTGCTTTTAATTTATGCTTCTTTGGTGTTTTTAATCAAGCAGAGTAGTTAATTTATTAGAAAAATTATACATAATCATAAAGTTTCAGAAATAAATAAAATTTTATATGTTCCCACATTTATTCATACAGCTTCACACTAATCCTGATTAGAAATAACTAAAAATTTTAAGCAATGTTTATTGCTCACTTTGTTTATTTTTCTGTTCATAATTTTCTAACTTCAAAATGTATCAGTTCCATAAGGGTGTTAAAATGGTTTTGTATTGCTTGAACACTGCTATGAAATATTTGATAATTAATTCTACTTTTTAGGTTAATCTAACTTTCCTGTTTTTCAGCAATACTTATAAACATTAATTGACCTCATCAGTGACAGAAATCTTAATGATGTGCAGCAATGAAAAAATATATATATATTGAAAATATGAAGAATAAATAGTAATGGTTGCTTCTTGCTATATTCTTTGAAACTAATTCCATATGAATATGAAATAATTTTTCAATTACATTTTGCTATAATCACAGAACTTGGGGAAGTTTCAATACATTATTTCATGTTTTATGTTTTTTTTTCTTAGCATTACTCTTTTCTTTCAGCTGTCTTGTGAAGAATGAAATATTTAACCAGTGGTGACAAAAACAGAAAAAACATAAATTTGAGAGGTGATGAAATCTTTCTAGTGACACTTTTGTCCTATCAACGTAGATTATTTTAACATGATCTGATTTCTTAATTAGAAAGAAATTAATGTTTATTATGGCAATTTAATGATTTAAGATCTATTCAAATTGAATTGCCAATGCTTCTCAAGGTTTTGATAATGAATAGTTTAAGTTTATCTGAAAACTGTTTTGTAAATCTCAAGTAATAAATAATGTACTTATCATATATGATTGAATTCCTGAAAGAAGGAAAATGTATTTGAAGAAAAACGAAAACAAGAAAAGCTAAGAAATTTTCATTTTTATCTTATTTAAATTTCAATATTCTAAGTACCAAAACAGGAAAGGTTGGAAAAGAATTCTAAATCAAAGCAATATGATTCTTTAAGAAAATTACACATGTGTGCATGTGTGTGTGTGTGTGTGTGTGTGTGTGTGTATGTGTGTGTGTGTGTGCGTGAGTGTGTGTGTGTGTACGTGTGCATGCATGTATTTGGGGGAACAGCTGGCTATCAAGTTAAGAAGTATACTGCTTTGCAGCTATAAGGTTCTGTGTTCAGTTCCAAAGGGTAACATCTTGGCTAACTACCATAGGGTTGACCAATGCCTTTTAAGTTAATTTGTAAATGTAAACTGCAGGAAGTCTATTGTCTGTGTGTGTGTATACACAAACACACACACACATACATAGACATATCATCATCATCATCATCATTTAACGTCTGTTGTCCATGCTGGCATGGGTTGGACGGTTTGATCAGGGTTGGCAAGCTGGAAGGCTGCACCACACCCCAGTCTGATTTGGCATGGTTTCTACAGTTGGATGCCATTCCTAATGCCAACCCCTCTGAGAATGTAATGGGTGCTTTTATATATATATATATATATATATATATATATATAATTACATACATATTATAAATAACTGTGTGTGTGCATGTATATATATATATTATATTATGTATATATATATATATATATATAGATATATATTCATACATAAACATATATGTATGTATATATATTCAAAATGTGACCGCGTGTGTAGCGTTGGCGATCTTTTTCTTCCGTCTTCCCTTCTCTGGATCTTTCTTTCTCCTATGTTTCCGACAAAGAGCTCCGCTCGAAACGTTAAACCCTCCTTCTTTCCTTCCTTCCTGAGCGTCCAATAATACTATATTTGTTCCACGTCCTCGCGTTGTTGTGTTTTTTTGTGTTTTCATGTTTGGATTAACTATATGTATATGTGTATATATATATATATTATATATATATATATATATATATACATATACAGTGTAGGTTCTGATAGAGTTGAAAATGAGTGTATTTCCAATGCAGCACTTAACACAAGCACCAGTCCACTGGTGCCGAACTGCAGCACCTCAGTGGTAAAAGCAGTGTGTAAGTATTTGAAAGAGTAACATAGCATCAATAAGACGATAAGGAATGAATATAGCACAACTTTATTATTAATTACAATTGTCTTTGTAGTACTCCATTTTTTTTACTACATTGCACGGAATTGTTTCTGTGTGAAGAGTAACATATCTATGGTTGAATATTTGCAGTAGAGCTTCGTCAAGTATTTCTTTGCATAATACAAATAATACATATTTTGTGTTGCTTATGTTGTGAGTAATCATGGCAATGAATACATAAATAGTGATAATGATAAAGGACAAAAATATAGCTGTCTGGTAAGAAGTTTGCTTCCCAACCACATGGTTCTGGGTTCAATCCCACTGTATGACAATGTGGGCAAGTTTCTTCTACTATAATTTCAGGCTGACCTAAGCCACGTGAGTGAATTTGGTAGATGGAAATTGAAAGAAGCCTGTTGTGCATGCATGTGTGCGGCCACGTGTGTATCGTTGGCAACTTTTTTCCTCCATCTTTCCTTCCTTGGATCTTTCCTTTTCCTATGTTTCTGACGAAGAGCTCCGCTCGAAGCGTTAAGTCCTCCTTTCTTTCTTTCCTTTCCTGAGCGTCCAATATCTCTATACTTGTTCCACGCCCTCGCATTGTTGTGTTTTCTCTTTGTGTTTTCATGTTTGGATTGACTTTAACTATATATATATATATATATATATATATATATATATATACACATACATATATATATACATACATATATGTGTGTGTGTGTGTGTGTGTATTTATGTTTGTGTTTGTCCCTCCACCATCACTTGATAACCACCGCTGGAGTGTTTATATCCAAGTAACTTAGCGGTACAAAGCACTGGCCAGTAATAAATCACAAAAATAAATAAAACAACTCAATAAAGTAAGTACCATTTGAGCACTGAGTTCAATGTAATTGTCTGACCCCCTTCTCCTAAATTTGGTACCCTGGTGCCAAAATTAGAAAGAATTATTATGTTTATTTTTATTGTCCTCATCAATTTCTTGCCATGGTAAAACTTCACTTTTCATTGCACAGGGACTACCTTTTGTGAATATTTTAAAAATTTGGATATCTCATTTTTGTAGTTTCTTGTAATTAAGTCAAGAAAGAGGGGTAATCAGTTGCTTTTAATTTTTCTTTGTTATTAAATAATAAAACAAACATTTTCAACAGCTTCTTGTGCCAAACCAACATTCATTATAAACCTGCCAGAAAAACACAACCACAAAATAGGCAAAACCCCTTGGTTCTTGCATTAAAAAAGGCATAAAATTAAAAGTACAAACTGAACAAAAACTGTTACTGAAGAAAATATTTTTTGAGAATATATTAGTTGCTGATATTTTATTACAAATATGAGCCAGATAGCAAAACTGAAGATGTATTTAACAACAACAAATATTTATCTTTATCAAATAGTCACAGAAATTAATAACAATGGTATCTATTCTAATTCGAAAAATCACACCTATGTTGACTACCTATTTTCTTTCATCCAGGGTTGATAAAATAAATTCTACTTTAAGCATTGAGGTCAATAAATCAGCTAATTTTGAAGTATTGTACCAATTTTACAAATTAATAGTTTGCATGTTATCAACATTACTTTTAAAACGATACAAGTTAATTCCAGTAGCAACAGAGAATAAAAAATTACAAATCTGTTAATGCTACACAAAGTTATAAATACTGACGTGGGAAGAGAAAAATATTAGTGAACCAAATAAACATTTCTGTAGGTTTTAACTCTTTAGCACTCGGGTCACTCAATCGATTGTAATGATTTTTTTTTTTTAGATTGTTTTGAATTAATCGTTCATAATCTTGTAGCTTTAAGATTCTTATGACATGGTTGTAGAATGACATTCCAGTGTAAGTGTGAAAGGCTACATCCTGTTGATTTTGAAAATATAACAAAATATATGGTTGGGATATAGACAAACCTAAGGACATCTCAGTTAATTTCAAATGGATTAGTATCAGAAATATCTACTTGTGTTCATCCTGCAGAAAGAGGAAAAATCTTAGAGCTGCTGACTAGGAAATATGCTAGGTAAAAGGTAATGCTTTTACTCATGTACATATCAACATGTTCATTGGAATCGTTTACAGAATAAAATAACTCAAGAACTTTAACTTTGCCTGAGTGCATGCCTGCATGCATGTGTAAATTGTGAATACGTCCATAAGTGTATGTTTGTACATTTGCAAAACATTTATTTAGTCTCACTTTATAAATGTCTGAGGTTAGACCATAAGTATGGAAGATGACTTCTGGCATTTGTTATTATTTTAACTTAACAAAATGGACTCCAGGAAACTTGCTAAAATAGTGATGTTAGAATTACTAGATAAATGTACAGGAACTGTTCACTGGTTAGTGTTGTAAAGAGAAAATGTTTGAAGAATAAATAAATTGGATATGCCATCATCATAAGAAAAATCCAGAGTTTCTATTTACTCAGCTAATCTGAATGCATGTCTATCAAGTGTATGCATGTAAACTTATTTTCAAATTGTATCTTACATAAGTGTCAATGAGGGAAACTTTATGTATTTGTTTTCTCTACTAGAAATAGCAACTAAATTTTATGCAGTCTCTTTCTTAGAAAATAAGAGATATTGGACAATATAGTCCTGAATAAACTTTGTAGAAAGAATGAGATGGTCAAAGTTAGAAAGCATTTGCCTACATATAAGTAGATAGTAAGCTGACCAGAAACAAAATAACAATAACAATATATTACGTAAAAAAATCTGTGTAGGAGTGGCTGTGTGGTAAGTAGCTTGCTTACCAACCATATGGTTCCGGGTTCAGTCCCACTACGTGGCACCTTGGGCAAGTGTCTTCTACTATAGCCTTGGGCTGACCAAAGCCTTGTGAGTGGATTTAGTAGATGGAAACTGAAAGAAGCCTGTCGTATATATATATATATATGTGTGTGTGTGTATGTTTGTGTGTCTGTGTTTGTCCCCCCAACATTGCTTGACAACCGATGCTGGTGTGTTTAAATACCCGAAACTTAGCAGTTCGGCAAAAGAGACTGAGAGAATAAGTACTAGGCTTACAAAGAAAAAGTCCTGGGGTCGATTTACTCGACTAAAGGCGGTGCTCCAGCATGACCACAGACAAATGACTGAAACAGGTAAAAGAGTAAAGAGAGTATGAAATGAGGTTTGGGCAAAAACCTGTCCTGGACTATGTGAATAAGAAGACAACTATAGGGGAATTTTTGAATGGTGTAGGACACAGCATCAGGTTGTAAGAAAATAAAATTTAAGTGAATCTCAACTCTTAATGTGGTTTTCAATATAGTGTCTGTTTTAATTTGATATTCTTTTTATTATGCTCATCTTTGTAACTGGGATTATTATATTAATTAATGTAATATTTTACACCTCAGAGCATGATCAATCTCAATAAGCTACAAATAATAAGAATAAGAATTATGTTTTAAAAATGCTTGTTCTTTTTTGTCATTGGGTGTTTTTTTTTCCCCAGCACTTTCTTTTTCTAGGAGGTTTTGTCCTACACACACATGAAACTTAAGGATAGACTTTCATAATTTCTTCATAATTTCAACTTTGGGCTTATGAATTAAATTTCTTCCACATCATTTCATAAACATATTTATGCCATCCTCTCTCCAAACTTTCCATTTTAACTCGTGTACTGATGATAAAGCTAATACAGTTAAAAGAGTAATGAAATCAAACAAAAGCGCTTATAAATAAAGCTAATGCAAAAATTGCATTATGAAACTAAAAGCTTCAAGAAGCACACTACACGGCCCATTTACTATGAATGCATGTACAATAATAAGGCAATCCATTGTGTTACAAGATTAAGACAAGCACTGGAGTAATGAAAGCTATTAGAAATAGAATTTTCCATGAAATTAAAAATATGGCTCCTAGCAATGCAATTGATTCTAAATATGGTAGAAAGGCAATGGAGTAACAAAAGTGGTCGATCACTGCGCAGAATACCTTGTAGTGTTTGGTTTTTACTCATTTTACATTCACTGTTCAACTTCTAATAAATTCATCTTTGCCTTTAATCCTTCTGAGGTTAAAATAAAGTACCTGTCAAGTACAGGGGTCTGTTAAATCGATTGATTTCTCACTTAAAATTTGTGCCCGTGTGTTTATGTTAGAGATCAAAACTTAAATAAAGTTACAACTTTCAACATACAAAAGCTGATATATAGAGAAATCATTTCAAACTTCCATATGAATACTAGACACATGATAGTAGCCAATCAGAAGCAAACCAAAGGATATTCAGCAACAGCTAAATTGATTTTCAATATCCCCCCACCCAACAGATTAAAGAAATATTAAATATTTATTTTCCAACAGCTTAAATTAATACTCTTAATTTGAGATGTAAAAGAATCTTTTTATGCCACTTAATTTAAATTGGTATTTTGAATTATTAATTAATGTATCAGATACAAAAACTAATATTTGTTTTCTTTTGTCCCATAAAGTTGATTAGCTTCATTGTAGGTAACTGCATACGTTTTTGTTGTTTTTTTTCTCTCTCTCTTTTCTTTGATATGTCAGAGGATGAAGAGCATGACGACTCTCTGGAGGTAGAAGAGTTGGGGAAAATATTTAATATTGGAGTAGTTAATAAGATATCTAGAAAATTAGAGGTTTGTGTTTGGAAAACGAAAGGTAATTTCTAGAATGAATGATTTCATTTGAGATGAACTATAATTAAACTTGGGGTATGAATAGAAAGAATTAGGGAGGCAGATATATTGGGTTCAGTAAAGGAGCTGCTATGCAATCCTTTAATTTGCTAGAATTAGCAGTGAAATATCTCTGAAATTATATACATTTCCCTCTCAGAAAGGATGCATCAGATAATATGACCTTTATGGGCAATCTGCATATGTAAAAGACAAGATAGTCGTAGCTAGAAGATTAAGAAGTCTCAGACAACAAGTAATCAAACAGGGCCTATGCATTCACAGAGAATCACTATAGCTGATTGAATGGACACAATACATTGCTAGCATTTACTTAATCAATCCTAGAAGATGAAAGGCAAAATCAATCATAGCAAAATTTGATGTCAGAACATTAAAGGACATAACTAAATATAATAAAGCTTTTTGTTTGATGTTATATCAAATCTGCCATTCTATAATACTGCAGATTTGTTGTACTAATAATCATAGAAATAGCTACTGAAATACTCAGTGCTAAAACTTTGTGTCTGAGTACAAGTTGTCTCTAGGTATTACAAGAATATTTTATTTTTATTTGACGTCCGAGATGTAGCTGCTAAATTCCTCTCAAATCACATTCAACCTTATAAAAAAGGACACATTAGAGGATATGATTCAACAAACCAATGAGGAATATCTGTGTAATGGCTCATTAGGAACAACACCTAAATCTCTCTCAGAGGACATCTTATTGTCTTAGAAAATGATACATTGAAAAATGTGGTCTTAGGTGTACTTTACATAAGAAAAGGACAGAATGGTCATGGCTGAAATATTTTTGATCAAGATCTGTTGTATCAGGTCTAATGGTGTTATAAACTTTGTCAAGATACATGTATACAATAGAAACTGGTTGCATATGATAATATGCATTTGAAAAAAATTTAAGTACCATTTACATGGGGAAATCATTCACTGTTTTGTCTACCAGAACAGTGCAGTGAAACTATTTCGTTTTTTAGCTCAGTGGTTTTCAAATGATGTTCCATGGGGTTTTAGAAATACAATTTAAGCTTTTAGAAAATCAATACAATTGCTCAAGCATTTTGAAAAACAAGCTATTCATAATTTTTTAAATTGCACATATGATTAATAAAACAAGGTAAACAATGATTTTTTATATTTTTGCCACACTTTTAACTTAAAAATATAGTTTATTTTAAAACTTTCCATACAAAGTGTGTGACTATTTTTCATTTTATCTCCAACGCATTGCAAAACCAAACAGATTCAGATCTTCTATTTTAGCTACTATATTAATTGTATTACATTAGTTCTTCCACAGTTTTTTGACAATAGTCCTTGTTATAATATAACTTACTTTCTGTCTTTTATCAAAGCAGTTACCAGAGTACTGCTGGGTAATTGAGAAAACAAAGGATGCAACATAACGCTGGCCTTAGGTCTATTTGTTTTCAGTTAGAAAAGTTTCGTGGGAAAATTAGTTAAAGTCCATGACAGCTGATGGCACATAATCGATTCCTTACAATCTAAACTGATTTCTTATTGCAATTAACTATACAGAAATATCAAAAAATTAGAATGCACCAAAAATACTCAGTACTAATGACTTTGGGGAGTAATCTGATATGAAGGAAATATTACAGCCAGATATTATTTGCTTGTTGAAGTTCAAATCTTTTACTACTATCTACCAATATTAATTCCCAAAGGTGAAGAGTTGGTAGAATTGTTAGCAATCTGGGCTAAAGGCTTAGCAGCATTTTGTCCATCTTTACATTTTGAGTTCATATTCTGCTGAGGTCCACCTTACCTTTCATCCTTTTATAGTTGATAAAATAAGTACCATTTGAGCATTGGAGACAATGTAATTCGAAATACTTCTTCCCTTGAAATTACTGGTCTTGTGCCAAACTTTGAAACTAATATTAAGTCCCAAAGAATCACAACCATTCTTTAAAAACCTTACCTATATCATCTCATCACTGAATTAAAAATTTTACTTTTAAGGATCTTCAACTTATTCTAAAATTCTGTTCCATGTTATAAGCAAATTTAATTTAGTTTCTTGCAGTTATTAATGTAATTTTATGAAAAAATATTCTACAATACTTTAGCTAGAGTTAATACATTGAATTCACGATTACTGGAAACAGCTGTAAGCTAGATCTACTACAATAAAGGAAAAATATGTAATGACCATTATTTATGCCTTGTCTTGTATATCACTCTGAGCAGAAACCAGTTTGACAGGAGCACAACCATGGATTTACAATATAGAATGGTGAGGAACCATAACCTCAAACCCTGCAATAAAAATATTTGGAGTTCTTCACTAATCTAAGCAATATTATTAGCCTAGTGTGCCAACAGAGAGCTTATGTAGTAGTTATAATCCCTCACTAGTTACTGTTATACATACATACATACATACATACATACATACATACATACATACATACATACATACATACATATATATACATATATGTATGTATAAAATACAATGGGCTTCTTTGAGTTTCTTTCTACCAAATGCACTCACAAGGCTTTGGTCAGCTTGAGATTAGAGAACACACTTGACTATGATGCTATGGTTAATTACTGAAACAAATAAAAGATAATGATAAAAGAATTAGAACTAAGTGTGAGAAATATTAGTCAATGGCAAATATCATGCTTATTAGTTCAGAAAATGGAATATATTAGGACTTTATTAAAAACACTATAAAAGAAAACTTCAAATAAGAACAATCTTGATTAATTCCCTGTCAGCTTTCTTTATTAATTCCCTGTCAGTCTGTATAATATATGGTGTGTGCCATAATATTTATAAACATTCAAATAGAGTTATCAGTTTATGTGTCTCATCATTATTCCATCACAATTATTGTATGTTTTGACCACTATCCAACATCTGATATATGCAAAATAGATTAAAGCATTTCATGGTCAATGCACTAAAGGCTACATAAGCAGGGAATTTGTAGAAACACTGGAGGACTGGACAAAATATTTGTGGTATTTATTTTCTAGCCAGTAAATTCTGCATTTTGTTTCAAATCCTGCCATACAACCTCACCTTCATTCTTTCAAGCACTGATAAAAATAAAATACCAGTCAAGTACTGAAGCCAACATATTGTTTCTGTAAAGCTTGCTAAATGTAAATGTGATTATAGAAGACTACAACTAAGACTATAAGTTCTAATTTAGTTTGTCTTGAATGTGATAAATCTGCTAACACACGACAAACTATCAACAGCGAATATAACATAAATCCTTTTATTCCAATAATGCTTGTGCAAGGTTTGCTATCTGTTTTTCCATAATGCTATGGCTTTCATAACATAACTCATTCCTATGTGATATATATATTAGACTTTACTTGCTATGCTTTAAGTAATTATGTCAGCTAACAAAATTAATGGTTATCGAGTGAATAAAGCTCTCATAGTTACATACTAAGTAAGCAATTATATTTAGTGTTATTGCATGACATTACCATCTAGACTAGTCAACCAAGTCATAGCTTTGTTGTCATGGTGTAGTTTTCTGTCAAATTTATTCTAGACGTAGACGCTTTAAAACGATTAAATTTCTTAATTGATTTTTGTTGAATAGCCAATAGAAAGAGGTAAATTGGAGCATACTTTGTCATGAAATTATCAACTTTTGTTAGCAATGAAATAATTCCTGATGGTGAAATATTTCAAATGATTAAAAATATTTAGTTTCAAAAGAGAATAAAATAGATGCATTAGTTCTTAAATAATCCCCATTGATGTGGTTACAATTCCTTTCAGATCTACAAACAATAATAATTTCCCATTATTAGGAAGAAACATAAGAAAGAACATAAAACTAATTAAACTAATCTAATACTTCAAAAATAAAACAGTTGCCCATTCTACTAAGATAGTTTATATGTGATAAAATTGTCTGTATAACAGTATACTATGAAGGTGACAGAATGAAACCACATATGGGAGAATATCCAGACTCCAGACATAGAGCAGGTAAAGAAACAGAAAAAACTATTTTGAGAATGTTATTTAACAAATTATTGACCATTTCATTACAGCTTTGGTAAAGCAGTTTGATGAGCATAAAGTAACTATTATGCCTTGATTAAATGTCCTTCCAGATAGTTTTAAGACAACAGTTTAAAAAAATTCCAATTGAATTTAATGCTAATTACATTATGTGGTTAAAGAAAAAGAGTAAAATGATGGAAATTTTGTATTATTGGTTGACAAAATAACTATACTATAAATATACTATAAATAATCCGTTTATTGTGAACAAGTCTGCACAAAGGCGAAGTATGTAATTTTCTTTCATATATTTAAATTTATGCAGTTTTTCAGGATTATTTCAGCAGATTTCAGTGAACATGTGTTTTATCTGTCAATAATCTATATTTCTTTCCTTACATTTTCATCCATGGTTGAAGATGACTGTTACATATACACTCTTTTACTTGTTTCAGTCATTTGACCGTGGCCATGCTGGAGCACTGCCTTTAGTCGAGCAATTCGACCCCGGAACTTATTCTTTGTAAGCCTAGTACTTATTCTATCAGTCTCTTTTGCCAAACTGCTAAGTTACGGGGACATAAACACACCAGCATCGGTTGTCAAGCGATGTTAGGGGGACAAACACACATACACACACACGCACACACATATATACATACATATAGATGACGGGCTTCTTTCAGGCTTTGATCGGCCTGAGCTATAGAAAAAGATACTTACCCAAGGTGCCACACAGTGGGACTGAACCTGGAACCATGTGGTTGGTAAACAAGCTACTTACCACACAGCCTCTCTTATGCCTATGGGGACAAGAATTCAAAGAAAGATTCTTTAACCAAATTATTTTATTGAGAATTTAAAATAAAAATCAGACATGGCTGTGTTTATGTGAAGTTTTCTTCATGACAAAGTGTGGCACTTTGGACAAGTGTTTTCTACTATACTATGAGGCTGACCGATGCTTAGAGAATGGAAATTGTGTACAACTGTGTAGAATCCTTTCATTTGTGTGTACATGTGTGTGTGTGTGTGTGTGTGTGTGTGTGTGTGTGTTATTTCCATGTTTCTTTGCATGTGATCCTGTTCAAGTGATGATGGTATTCATCATCATTTAACGTCCGCTTTTCATGCTGGCATGGGTTAGACCCTTTGACTGCAGACTGGCGAGCCAGATGGCTGCATCAGGCTCCAATCTGATCTGGCAGAGTTTCAACAGTTGGATGCCCTTCCTAACGCCAACCACTCTGAGAGTGTAGTGGATGCTTATACATGCCACCAGCATGAGAGCCAGTCAGGTGGTACTGGCAATGGCCATACTCAAGGAATTTTTTACATGCCACCTGTATAGGAGCCAGTCCAGTGGCACTGGCCACGACCTTACTCAAAGGTTGTTTTTCATGTGCCAATGGCACAAATGCCAGTAAGGTGACGCTGGTAATGATCATGCTCGAATGGTGCTTTTTACATATCACTGGTATGGGAGCCAGTCAGTGGCCCTGGCAGCGATCACACTCGGATGGTGCTCTTAGCGCTCCACTAGCACGGATGCCAGTCATGCGGTGCTGTCATCGAATTTGATTTCGATTTCACTTGCCTCAACAGGTCTTCACAAGCAGAGTTTAGTGTTCAATGAAGGAAAGGTACACATAAGTGGGCTGGTTGCACCACTGGCATAGGCCACAGGTCATGGTCTTACTTGGCTTACCAGGTCTTCTCAAGCACAGCATATTTCCAAAGGTCTCCCTCAAGCAATATGCCCTTCAGTATGAAAGCATCTTACTTCAGGCATGTGAAGAGAAGTAGAAAAACAAAAATAACTTAATTGAAAAATGCAGTTACTGACAGGAAAGGCATTACACTATAAAGTACTTCATTAATAAGACTCACCCAGCCCATGCCAGTATGGAAAAAGAAGCATTGAAATGATAATGATGAATGTGCATTTTGATATGTATATTATGAGATGTAAAAAGCCTATTTTAGTGTCATAAAATATCCAGCAGAACTGTTAGTATTAAATTGATCTCAAAATAGCACGCTGACATAAAACTCATGCTTCTTCCACCACCTCTGAGTTAAACATCAACATAAACTATCACAAGCTTACAAATATAATATGATTGAAAAGCCTTTATAAGACACTTCACCTCCAGTTCACATTTCTCAATATTCAAACCCTTTCTATAAGCCACATGCCTAATTTGATATAGCAAGCAATATGCACAAAATATTCATTATTCTCTAGAACTACCTGTCTTAAAATCATTCTTGCTAACTGCTGGAAATTCAAAAGAAATGTCAGCCATTTGAACTCTTTCCTGTCCAAACCTCTGAGTACAACAATTCAAAAGGATGAAATATCAGTTAAATTATCCTTACCATTTAATAACTGGTTTATAATATTTTGAGATTATGTAATGTCTTATTCATTAATTTATAGCTTAAGGAAGAGCCCTAACAGGCCAAAGATCAACAGGAAAATTGCCTAAAATAATAATAATGTCAAAATCTTATTTAACAATTTTGTGCACATTCTGTCAACTGTTACTCCAATGGCAAATGTTATAAACATTGATATTCCAAGTTTTTGAGCTGAAAGATCGGCTTTGATAATTTATTGTAATGTAAGGAATACATCAGAAGGAGATGACTTAAATTTTCCAATGTAATTAGGTCATAGATATAAATCTTCTGGATAAAGCAAAAGTATATCTCAGGAAATTTTTCAAAAATTCATAGGCAACTTATTTCTGAAAACTACATAAAAGCAATGTAGAATACATTCTACCGAAATCCTATAATATAATATTATATAAAAATGCATATATCTATACACACACACACATATATATATTGTTGCATATATTATATTCAAAGTATCTCAAAGATAGCTCAAACATGTTTTATTTTATCTTTTCATTAAAAAACCAATAGCAGGACTTCACAACTAGATACTTATTAAAATAAAATATATAGGAAGCATTGTTATTTCTCATCTCACAGCTCACTGTGCTATTACGTCAAGAGAATATTGTGCTACCAGTTAGATTTCAAGCATAAAGTGCTAAATTCAATTAAGATATCTTTTATAATATGGTGTAATATTTCCTTAGTTACAGTGTAAATTATTCAAAACTAATAAAGTAAGTGTTTGGGAGACAGGCTTTTTCCAGAGGTATTATGTAAATTATTTTCTCTTCCTTTTGAGAGATTTTGGCTTGTAATCTTCCAGTGTATTGAATCAATACTTTGATTAAGAATTCAAATATCAACACTGCAAACATCATGGAAAATTCTACGTAAAATATTTAAAAATTGCCCTAATATGATGTATCACATATCTAAATTTCTCTTTGATATGAATCAGCCTTTTATGTAGATATATATATATATATGTGTGTGTGTGTGGTGTGTGTGTGTGTGTGTGTATGCTTGAAAACAATAATGTTACCTGAGCTTCTAACTTCCCTACCTGCAATTATTATTCTGGAATAGTGGTGTACTTAATTTCTTATTCATAATTTAGTTCAAGTCATTTATAACCATTCTAGAGATCTTTACAGATTATATTGCATATCCAAAAGACTTTTCCAAACCATTCTGAGAAATTTTGCTGGTATTGTCATTAAATGCTCTTCCATTTTAAGCTCTGATACAGAAATATGTAACTGCTCTACAGAATTTTATGTAGCAATCTGTGTATCATACACAAAACAAATACATCATTGAAAGCCTAAATAACTGTGGTATTCTTGAGAAAGTATCTCTTAATGGCAGACAAAAATTGACCAGTAGTGATATGTACATTTCTTCCTCTTTGGACTTATAATGCAGCCCAAGAGTATGGGTGTATTTACAACAAATATCATCAATATGTATTTAGCAGAGTAACACTAGTTCTTATAAGGTTATATAGTTTGAATGTTCACTCTATTATTATGTGTATTTTTCTAAACTTAGTTGGCAAATATTTATTTCAAATTATGTTTCATAAAATTTTCAAAATTCATTGAAATTACAACTGTATTGGTAATTTCTCTTTCTTTTGCTAGATTAAAAAAAAATGAAACAGCATGCCACATTTACTTCTACAATGCAGTTACTTCAACAGCAACATTTGTCTGTTAAATAGTAAATACTTATAAGTGTTTTATACTGTGCTATAGACTTTACAGGGAATACTTTCAAATCAGATACAAGTTACATACCTTTTCAATCAGTTATGAAAAAATTAGGGGCATTACAACATTCTCCAAGTAAATTTAGAATCTGAACCCAACTGGATCTATGATTAAAGTATTGACAAATAAATCATCAAATCTCCACTGCATATATCAACAATGTCATATATCCCTCCTGCCTATCAGAGAAATACAACATCCTGACACAACCATTGTAACAAATAAATTTAAAATCAGAACTGGTGTCTTTGTGCACTCATAAAATCAATTTTATACTTGGAATATACTTGCTGCCAACCTGGAAATGTTGCATGCCTTTGCAAAATCATACCATGCACTTTCTGCATCAACAAACATTTCAATTCTTGCTAACTTCTGTTTACCAATTCTTCTTTTTTATTTACTATGTTTTATGCTTTGTTTTCCCTTCATTATGTCTGCCACTTTTCCCTAATCCTTGACTTATGGCTTCTACCTTATCAATTTTTACATTTCAGCTGATTCACTTTAAATCTGTCCCCAACCTGTCAATAATTATTATTTATAACCGATTCATAAAATCAAACTTTATTTCACCATTCAGACAGTAAAATTTGCACAGATGGATGCATATACCAGGACCACATTTACTTTTCCTTTGACTTATTTCTTTGTTCTATATACAATTTTCTCTTTTTATTTTCATTCTGTATTATATTTCCCACACTTTATGTATGTAATACACTCTATTATTTTCATTTACATATCTTTTTTGCACTTTCATGAAAGGAATTGCTCATCTAACTAAATATACCTATGTTTGTTTTTAAAATATTTTTGTAAGCATTTAATGATTGTATGCTTTATGCAAGTGTGCATATTTAAGAACAGATGTTCACATCCATGTGTTGTACATTTGTAATACTTTTTACAAATAGAGCTAAGCATCTGTGCAAGTAAGTGCTGCTTGCATAGTGCATTCATCAATTGGGCATTCCTCAATATATATATATATCAGTGTGTGTAAGTGTGTGCAAGTACAATGGATATCAGCCTAATATCTACACATATTTTGAAGTGTTTGTGCATGTATGTTTCTGTGTGCATTTATGTGTTTGTATAATTAAGGGGTCCTTTTTCTTCTTGCTATTTTCTTTTTTCATTTTCTTTTTGTTGTTCTTTTCCTGTTTTACAAGTTATTTGGTAACCTCACACAGTGTCAGTGACTCAAAGAAAGTATGCTGTATGCACTGTTTAGTGGTTGGGGCATCCAGTCATAGAAACCATACCAAAAGTAGCATTGGACCTAACCAGAATCTGTCAAAGAATCCTACCTATACCAATATAGAAAATAGAAGTTAATTGGTGCCATATATATTTTTATGTGTATGGCTGTGTGATAAGAAGCTTGCTTCCCAACCACATTGTTCTGGGTTCAGTCCCACTGCATGGCACCTTGGGCAAGTGTATTCTACAATAGCCTTGAGCCGACCAAAGCCTTGTGAGTGGATTTGGTGGAAAGAAACTGAAAGAAGCCTGTTGTATGCTTGTTTGTATGTATATTTATATATATACAGAGTGAGTAAGATTTTTGAGGACAGTTTTATGTTTATAAATAACATAAATATATAATAACAGATAATAACCTTATTTATCAAAAACTACTATGAGGATAAAGCTAAACCATTTTTTCTATAATGTTATTCAATAAAGCCAGTTTCAGCTTCAACAACTGCTTCTGTATGAGATCTAAATCATCTCTGTGCTCGAATCAAGTGGTCCTGGTTCATTTTTGGTCATTACTATGACAATGGCGACTTTCAAAGAAGCTGTTATAGGCATGTTCATTGAGCTCTCTCTCAACAACGCTCCACATGTAATAGTCCAATGGATTGAGATCTGGGGAATTAGAAGGCCAAATATTAGAGGTTATGTGATTATGAAAGTTTTCAGCCATCCATTCCTGTGTTACTATAGCCATGTATGATAGTGCAGAGTTTTACTGGAACACATATGGCCTTCCACTGTATACACTGTCTATCCAGGGCTTAACAATTATTTCTAGAACCTAAATGTAGGTGGCAGAGTAAACTCTAAGGCCTTGTGGAATGATGTAAGGAGGCATCACATGTCCTTCATTGCTGACAACCTCTAAAACCATAACCGTTGCAGGAAATTTTGTATGCAAAACACTTGGAACTTCAGAAGGGTCTGCACATAACCATCTGTCATTTCTTCTGTTAACTTTTTGATTTTGGTCAAAGTTTTTCTCGTTTGAGAAAAGCCAAATCAAATAATCTTCTGCTGGACGTTTCAGTTTGTCTAAGAGCCTTTTAGATCTGATGTGTGATTTTCTTTTGCTTTATCAGACAAATGACCTTTCCTCATTATATGAGACTTATATCTGATGTCCTTGTGAACAACATTTCTGACAGTTCCTTCTATCACTTGGAGATCTTTTGCAATTGACTTCATGTACTTTCTCGGATTGTAACCAATGGTCTGTTGAACTTGTTGGATAAATTCAAGTGTTTTGATGGTTTCAGAGTGTTTAGAATACTTTTTCTGATTTTGGTAATTGTGATACGTTTCTATCTTCAGTCTCTAGCTCCTTACAAACTTTGTAGACAAAAGATCTGGCAACTTTTAAAAATCAAGATATTTCTAAATCCCTATGCTCAGCCTTTATAACTATAACTAGCAGTATCGCCCGGCGTTGCTCGGGTTTGTAAGGGAAATAACTATATAAGCATTTTTAGAGAGTTATAGCCAAAAAATAGCAAAAAATGCATTAAAAATGGAAAAAATATGATGGTAATTTTTTTTTTAAATCGTTGACTCATCGTAGACATTTTTAGAGAGTTACTTCCCTTATATAATAGCGAAAAAATGCATTAAAATGGAAAAAAAACGATGGTAATTTTTTTTTTAAATCGTAGACTCATGTAGACGCTTTCTTAGCCATTTCTGTTTTGGTGTCTTCAAGCCATGAAGTCGTTGTTCTAAAAGAACACTGGTCTCCTTGACAACGCATTACGACGTTGATTTCCTTACACTCCCTTCCCCACAGGTGCAGGTGTGAGCGTGGACGCCAACTCCGCCGCCATCGACACACGAAAAATTATGCATTAAAATGGAATAAAAAATGATGTTAAATTATTTTTAAATCGTAGACTCATCGTAGACGCGCGCTAATATTCAGACGGGCTCGATATGAATCACGACTATAAGCTACCCGAATTTGGTTAAACTGTACCGCAAAATGTGGGAGTAGTTAGGAATCTAAATCGAAGGGGACAGACACTCACACAACTACAGTTTTATATATATAGATATACATAGTGCAGTAGTGGTGAGATATGACAGCAAAGAAAAGCATACATTCACTCTCTGCATGCAATTAGACTCGGAAAGTTCGTGAGGAACCCATTGACCCAATTTGCTGACTTTTCCGATAGCACACAGGTGTCAATGAATGGTTGAATGACCAAATCCAAGCTTCTCTGCTAGTTCCTCAACAGTTACGATGATATTTTATTCCACCAGGGTTTTCAGGATGTCCTTGTCGAGTTCTACAGATCTTTCAGGATGAGGCTCGTCTTCTAGGCTGTAGTTTATGGCTCGGGATTTCTGGAACCACCATTGACACTGCCTTACGCTTATTGTCCAATCCCCATATACTGCATTAATATTTCTTGTACTTTGCACACATTTATATTCTGTTATTCTTTTATATGTTTCAGCCTTGAGGTTGTGGCCATGCTGGATCATGTGTGTGTGTGTGTGTGTGTGTGTGTGTGTGTGTGTGTGTCTATCTGTCTGTCTGTCTGTATGTATATATGTATATGTATGTGTGTGAACAATAATATTTTCAACAGATGTGTTGCAAATGTATCTGATTGTTCTCAAGCTTCAATACTGTGTGTGTGTGTGTGTATGTGTGTGTGTGTATGTATGTATGTATATGTATGTATGTATGTATATGTATGTATGTATGTGTGTATGTATGTATGTGTGTGTGTATGTATGTGTGTGTGTATGTGTGTGTGTATGTATGTATGTATGTATGTATGTATGTATGTATGTATGTATGTATGTATGTATGTATGAGTGTATGTTTACTTTATTACTAATTACTCTCTTCCAAGAACATTTTCACTCACTCTTAGCTCTTAGCTTCCCATACATTTTACTCATGTATCTATCAGCGTCATAGACAGAATACTTTCACTTTAGTCTTCCTCAAATCACTCTGTCGCTATTTACTTTCATTTTATTCGTTGCCCACTGTGTGTGTGCGTTTGCGTGTGGTGTAAACCAGACTAAGAAAAGCATTTGACACACACACCAGAATGTGAGTTTTCTGTAAATTTTGCTTAATTGGAGTTTAAATTTTAAAAACTGGACCTGGCATGACGCGATGCATTGTACTCTCAAAAATGCTAGGTAAATTGTAATTGAAGAAATCCTATATTGTAGATTTCTATAACTCCCAAAGGGAGGCAGATAAAATCTGCCTTTTATAATAAGAGATAACTGCATGCCTCTTCATTTCTTGAGTAAGCTGAGGGTCTGCCATTATTATTTTCTGAAACAAAGATTATATAGAGTTAGCAAATAATGCAGCAGTGACCCAAAGAATGTATGTCCTCAAATACTTTATGCACCCTGTGTATATATATATATATATAATATATATATATATATGTATGTATATACACACACACACACATGTTTATATTTATGTGTGTGTTTTTGTCTGTGTTTGTCCCACACTACCACTTGACAACTGGTATTGGCATGTTTACATCCTCACAACTTAGTAGTTTGGCAAAAGAGGCCGATAGAATAAGTACCAGACTTTAAAAAATAGAAACCCTGGGGTCAATTTGTTCAACTAAAAACCCTTCAACATGGTGCTCCAGCATGGCTGCAGTGAAAAGACTGAAACATTTAGAAAAATAGAAGAATAAAAGAATGTTTATGTGTATACATATGTCTACATCAGTCAGAGTGTGGTAAAATAATTCAAATGTTTCCTTTTCTACCATAACCTACAACTTCAATCACATTCCATGACATCTTGGGCAAATGTTCTTTTTCATGGCTTTGGGTCAATCCATACCCTGCAAGTGAAATTGGGTACACAGGATCTGTATAGAAACTCATTGTGGAGCTGGGGTTATAGCTAGAATTAAAATGATATACTTTTGTCATGCTAAATATGCCTGAGAGTTATGTTAATGGTACACCTGCTTTAGGATTATTCAGCTGCTTAGACAATATTTCAAGAGTGGTTGATTGAATAACTGAATACTCATTACCAAGCAATAGCAAATCACCTGCATGTGTGCCTGTATCTTTTAATATACTCTTTTCTCTTTTACTTGTTTCAGTCATTTGACTGCAGCCATGCTGGAGCACTGCCTTTATAGTCAAGTAAATCGACCCCAGAGCTTATTCTTTGTAATCCCAGTACTTATTCTATAGGTCTCTTTTGCTGAACTGCTAAGTTATGGGGGTGTAAACGCACCAGCATTGGTTGTCAAGCAATGCTGGGGGGACAAACAGACGCACAAACATATACACACACATGCACACACACACACACACACACATATATATATATACTTATACAATGGACTTCTCTCAGTTTCTGTCTACCAAATCCACTTACAAAGCTTTGGTCTGCCCAAGGCTATAGTAGAAGATACTTGCCCAAGGTGCAATGCAATGGAACTGAACCTGGGACCATGTGGTTGGTAAGCAAGCTACTTACCACACATCCACTCCTGCGCCTGTATAAGTAAATTTATGTGAATCTTATGTTTATATTTTACACATATGCGCATTTATTTATGCAGAGGATCTCAGCGTCTGCAATGTGATAAAAAAGTCCTAAATTGCAACGGAATGAATCATCAGTTCCAAAAAAATAAGTGTGTTTATGTGCAGATGTGTGTGTACATGTGCATATGTCTACATATCTGTATATATCAGTGTAATACATGTTGAGTTGCATCTTGTTACATTGAAAGTCAAATTAGTTTAACCTTAGAAAAACAATAAACTAACTGACATATTTAATGGGAATTAATGCGGTCAACTAAATTTCATGCAGGTAGTGCCCCAGCTTGGACATGAAACGGAAATTACTAAAGTATTAAGAAGAGTACATGCTTAATATTTATCAAAGAGTGCAAACTGTTCTTACAATTACCATTAAAATTAAATTACTATAAAATTAAATGACTGTCAATATCCACTGGAAGACTTTTAAACTTTTAATCTATTAATTGAATTTAAATAAATGTCTGAGGTTAACTCATAATGGATAATTAAAACATTTTCCCAAAATAAAATTTTTGTTAGTGATACAGAGTCGTCTTCTAAATATTAAATACATTAACACAGGAAAATACCATGTTGAAATTTAAATTTTTCTTTAATGGTATAATAGAAGGTTAATTCTTTTGGTTGTCTTGAATATTTGTATATCAATAAAGTAACAGATTTAACAAATGAAAATACTGACAGCTAATTACTAAAACATTAATTAGCAGTAATAGTTGCTGCTGCTTAGCCCCAGTTCTGCCCTAATACATCAAACTTATGATCAAAAGCTCTCCAAGTGTATCTTAGAGTGCATTATTTATAGAGTCTAAGGTGGTGAGCAGGCAAAATCATTAGCACACCAGGTAAAATGCTTTGTGGCATTTCATCCACCATTACATTCTGTGTTCAAATTTTGATGAGGTCGGCTTTGCTTTTCATCCTTTTGGGGTCAATAAATTAAGTACCAGTGAAACACTGGGGTTGATGTAATTAACTAGTCTCATCCCCACCCCAAATGTCAGGCTTTGTGCCTTTTATAAAAGAGATTATTCAATGAGTTCTTTTTAAAAGATGGCAGGGTTTGATTTCTGACTAGTTTTGTTGGGAGACCATGTTGAACCTTTAAATTTGATCTGAATAGAAAAGTATCTTGATAAACATGATATTTCATGTATGATAATTGGTCACTGATAGCCAAGATATCTCAGGGAAAAAAAAGCACTAACTGACAGGCAATCAAGAAATATCTTTCCACAAAATGATTAAATGCTTTGAAAATGTTTTAGCACTGGAAAATCTCAGTGTATGCAATGTTGCTGACAGTTTTTCAACTGTGCCTTAAATCTGCAGTACTCTGTAGGGTTCTTTACAGAGTTACATTTAATTCTCCTGTGATGGCAAGAGAGCAAATGGTAAGGCAAAATATTTTTCAAAATCATTACAAATTTGCATAAACATGATGCACACACATGCAATATTATTCTAAAACAAATATACTGGTTCATTGGATCCTGTAAAAACATCCAATCCATGCCAGCATAGACGATGAACATTAAATGATGATGATGATGAAGATCATGCTGATATTGGTACTGGCGTTGGTGGTGGTGATGTTGGTGGCAACAGTGATGATGAGAATAATGATGATGAGTTAAATAAGCCGCATAGTCACTGATGAAATCTGAATTAAAGAATTGAAATTGATCAATTCTTAACTGCTTTTCAGTCTGTGAAGATGTTGCATATAGATGAGTTGTTCTATAGAGTGTTAGCTATAAATATCTTCAGATATACTCTATAGCTAGAGCAACAACAAGCAATAAAATCAAAATTAACAAAGGTTCTACATGAAGCTAGTTCAACAGGCCAGTTAGAATTTTCTGATCAAAAGGGAATGAAAATGTAAAAATTGCTTGGAACACAGCAAACGACATTTTTCAAGTTTTATTTGGTGTTGCTGTTGTTGTTGTTGTTGTTGTTAAGCAACAAGACGGGTAAGGGAAATTAGGTGATGGTCTAGGGCTTAGGGGCGGGAGACCCTAGACTTTGGAGAAAAAAGAAACTTTGGTCATCTTGTTGTAGTCGAGGGCTCTTCGTTGACACCCGATACTACTGGGAGGTAGCCCTCAAAGTCACTGGAAATGATGATCTCCAGGTCCAAATTCTTGAACAGCATTTGGTGTTGCTGTTTCTGTTGCTGCTGTGTAACTCCATGTAATTCCTTTTGAAGCGAACTTAATCCAGTTGCTAGTTGTTATCATCACCAGATAAATAAATTCATGGACAGTTTGTTTTAAAGCTACATAACTTGCAACTAATTTTTTGCAATATTCTGCTAAGTAAATTTTCATTTAAATTGTTCTGCAATTAAGAATTTGATTCTATTCTATTTTTCTACATTTTCAAATTTTAAACTACTACATTTTCTTAGCTTATTATTTGTTGGTTTCATAACATATTCCTAAAATATAAAAAAGAAAAACATTGTAAAGTATAAAATATCTGCTCTCAAATAGTAAATTTTGAAAAACATTTTTCTAACATCTAAAATGGTTTTCTTCTGAATTTGTCATTGAAAAGAATTTTTGATATTAGTTAATACATTAGGAAGTGCTTATTCATGCTGCTTATTTGCGAATTCTTTAAAAATTCTATTGTATGTGCAAAGGCCTAGACTGCTTATTTTACTGTTAAGACTTACGGATTTGCAAAAGCAAATAAGCCACAAGATCTAAAGAGTTAATGGTCATATACCGTAATTGCTAAGAATAAGAAAAGATTAAGGTTTTTAGTTTAATGTCTAGCCAAGAGAGATTGGTGTCTTCAAACACCACAGCACTAATACGAAAATTGATAAAAAGAAAATGGTTTCTATAGAGCTAGTGTTGTCCACTTAATTTATTGCTGTTACACAAACAATATGAATGGGAATTTATTCAAGTAATTACCCAGTCAAGTTCTTTGCTCAAAATAGTGTACAATAGTTTTGTTGAACTCTTGATCCAGCTGTTAATAATAGGGGTTGTTTTTGAAATTTCAAGACTTAATTCTATGAAGAATTTTGGAGACAAGAAAACTGAAATATTAACTGAAGAGCAACTTATTCATATGTTAAATTTATAGGAAGGAACAAAAAAAAAAACTGATGAAAGAGAAAAAGAAAAAAAAGAAAAAATAATTATCCATTGTTCTTACACTAATGTCATTGCATGAAGATAAAACAAAATTGGATACTAAATAAGCAAATATTAAAATGTTGGCAGATTCTTTTAGTCGTTATGAGTTAATACCTTCTCTTTATTCAGTTAATGGTAACAAGCACGAGATGATGAAAGTTTTGTTATCTTTGGTTGAGATTTTTGAAGAGCTTAAAGACAAGACTGACATCTTGTAACAAGCTATCTTCAATATTATTGATTAACAGACAAAACCTTTTCTTTCTTGATTACATTTCAATGCATTATTTTTAAAATGAACTTCAGAATGACATCATACGGCCAAATAATAAGTCCTTGAAAATTAATGTTATATAGAAAATGCAAAACTTTTGCTTTCATGTTAAACTTTTTGACAGATTTTAAAACCAATTTTTATTCTTGTGTTTCATTTGTATTTGATTCCACTTTACTTTACATTTATTCCCAAGAGACAGAAATTAAGTCACTGGAAATAACAACTTGTCCTTAACAACAAAACTGCTTAGCCGTCCATTTTATTCATAAACCACTTGAATGCAAATTTGTAGATGACTGTATCTTTCATATTTTTGACCTTTGTGTAAATTAAGATATAAAGATAACTCAAGATAAATGATTTGTTATTAGTCATGTAAAGTTTAGAATGATTTACAACAGTTCATTTATTTATAAGTATATCTAATTCTATAGTGAAATTTTCAGCTGATTCACTATAACTTGGTCAAAGAAGATGTCTTACTTCCAAGTGCAGAATAAGTGGTTGTCTCAAGAGGAATTAACAACAAGAATGTAAAGTCAGCTCCAAGATATCAGGATGGATGGACTACTTAATCTTAAATTTCTCTTCTATCTTTTAACAACTAAAAAAAGAAAAGGAATTAAAAATATCACTTATCATTAGATATTAGAGCCAGGTTGATATTATACCTGAAGTGTACTGTTTTGTTTAAAAAAAAAGTTTGATAATTTCATTGATTTTGGAATTAGAATTAATTTCATTTCCCAACATAAGTGAATATTTTGAAGACCAGCAAACAAGGGCAAAGGTTATACTTCCAGTAATGAGGGCTACAAAGCCATACAAATATTCAGAGTTGTCTCCCTTGCTTGTCCAAATACTAACGTTAGCAAACTATTAATGCTTTTCTCCTAATTTTTGCATGCAACCCAACTATAACTATTGATTGGTTATAGCAACAGAAGCCAGCTGCATAAATAATTGCTACAAGATATAAATTATTCCCCCTATCAGAGTATGACAAAATGTTCATAAAACAATGCAAAATATTTTAGGCATGCATTGAATCCAGTAAGCCAAAATAAAATGTAGACCTGACTGATACTGAAATAAATTCTTGAAATCAACTACAATTTATTAAACTATTATCCTCATCTTCAAGGATGAAAATTTGCTATAATATTAATATCTACATAATGTTTCAATTAGTTAATCTCCAGTCATCATCAGGTATCTAGGAACATTCATCAGTGATATAGTTAAGTAGCATGCTTATTATCTTACATTAGAAATAAAGTTCATAGTTCATTTTCAGCCTAGTATTATGTGCATAGCGAGGAATAACACCTAATGACAATCATATATTAAACTAATGCCAGTTAAGTTTAGTGGTGAATATAAATAAGAGACATGCTTCATTTCTGAAGAAGAAGTTAATAATGTGAAAAATGATAGCCATACTGTATTTACTTATGTATAAATCACACTATTTTATACTTGGTTTTAACCGAAAAAACTAGTTTGATTTATAAACGTGGCTAAGCAAAGAAATTATGAATAAGAAAATTTTTTGTATCAAGATTTGACACTAAATTTAGAGTGTGATTTAGTAACAAGTGTATCACATGAACAAATACAGTCTTCCTCTTCATCTTCTTCTTCATCATCATCATCATCGTCGTTGTTGTTGACATCATCATCATCTTCATTATCATTTTATGCCTGTTTTCCAAGCTGACATGGGTTGGACAGTTTGACTAGAGCTGGTAAGCAGGAGAGCTGATTTTGGCTTGGTATCTACAGTTGGATGCCCTTCCTAATGCTAACCACTTTACAGGGTGTGCTGGGTGCCTTTTATGTAACACTGGTGCAGGTGCTTTCATATGGTGCTGGCATGGG
>NC_043000.1:46316414-46366414 GCF_006345805.1 Octopus sinensis
CCTAGAGCCTTTATTTATTTATTTTTGCCATTGATAAGCATAAACATGGTGAAACAGGTTTGGTATTTGAATAAATTTATAACAAAATTTAGAAATAATTACACTTTTTAAAATTCAGGTGCATTTTCAAGCCCCAACTAAATTTTTCCTATATTTTTCCTGCATGAGAATACACTTCTCCTCTTCATATATATATATATGAGCATGGACAGCTGTGTAAAGTGCCTATCTTTAATCATGGAGGGAACCTGCGGTAGTGGTAGACCCAGGAAGACATGCAACGAGATGGTGAAGTATGGCAAGTGGTTGCATTCCTTTTGAGTGTTGGACCTCACAGATGCAAGTTGGCTGAGTTCCGTTCGAGTTTTGGACCTTACGGAAGCAATGACCAAGACATTTGGCACTATGTCTTGCTTGAAAAGAAGGCCCATCAAGCCAAGCAAAATTGCAGTCATGGCAGATACTGGTGTCATGCAAATGGCACACGTGCAGGTGTCATGTTAGAATAACCATTACACTCTCAGAGTGGTTGGTGTTAGGAAGGGCATCCATCTGTAGAAAACCATGCCAAATCAGACTGGAGCCAAGTGCAGCCTTCCAGCGTGCTGGCCCAGTCAAACTGTCCAACCCATGCTATCATGGACAACGAACGTTAAATGATGATGATGATGATATATATATTAATGGATATTAGTCAGAGGTCTGTTACACCTCAACATCAAAACAAAAATTCTTTCCTTGAGAGACCTCATGACATGAAATCAATCTCCATGAACAGCACTCATGGAAATGCATCCTAGACGTGATATAGTAGATGCAGAAGTACACATATTGAATTATGCAGTATTATGAACAGACACAAGAGGAATGCCCAATAGAGGTTCAGTATGCAATGATGAGGACCTCACATGCCAGGTCCTGTTGTCATATTCAAATTCAGTGTATGACACTCAAATTGTATACATAAGACAATTCAAGATTGTTATATGTACTCTGTATACACCCACCAGATATTCCAAATTGTTCAGGTAAGTTTGAAGACTGCCCAGCATAAATGGTGGTTCTAAGCGAACTAAAACACATAAGTGGGTAACTTCAACTTACTCAGTATGAGATTACCCGAGAGCCTCATACTCTTAGGAATGGCACACTGCCATCAAGTACAGATGGAGTCCCTACTTAACATTATTCGTGGAGGAAATTGTGCTTCTATCAACCACAACATATAATATACTGGATATTTGCTTTGCATAGATATCATCCCTGAATATAACAATGACACTTGTCTGTGATCACAATATAACAGCTGACTACATTGCGTAACAATTTTTTTGTTTTTGTTTTTGTTTTTGTTTTTTGCGCAATAAGTCTTATACCCTATTTGCTTCTACCTAGAAATCAAAGGGAATGACTACTATTCCCTTCAAACTTTGCTTTGTGACCTGGACATCAATATTTTGAAACTGACCTATTGTCCATTACATTTCAGACAGATTCAGCACTAGATTGCTGAAGCAAAATTATCGATATAGCAAATATTCTGTTCAACACCACAGATTTGTTTGTGAGTTGCTTGACCTTCAGTACTTGAGTTGACAATATGTGCATCTTTGATCACAAGCAGGAGTAGTAGGAGAACATCATAGCCATGTTTTAAGAAAAATTGGTGGCCAAATAATTTAATACATTGAATGCTAATAAATGGAAAGCAAGCTTTGTTAGCAGGTTGAAAATGCTTTCCTAAGTTGATTCATATTTGAAGTATAATTCATAACATCTCCATTGAAGTTTTGTTTATGGGAGAACTCCAGTCTTATAAATTTGATATGTCATGTCAAAGAAAAATAAATATAACAAAATAATGTCAAGTAAAGACATATTTTTCTAACAATTGACTCAGTAGCCTTTTGCATCACTATTGTTTTAATGTATACTGATTAGAAGTGTCTGTAACTTTCAGACAATGTGTGGGCAGGTGGAAACACTGCTGTTGGTATTTATATTTAATATTTCTAAATCTCAGAGGATTAATTTCCATTTAATATGATGCTATGCGCAATGTAGCATGCATTGTTTTGATATTTGCATACTGCTGAAAATGATAACCCATGAAACAAAATAAATAAATAAGTAAACTATCAAGCAAAAAGTAAAAAAAAAAGAACAGAGGTTACTGAGGCATTTACAATTTTTCATTACTATTGAGATTATCATGCTAGGTGAGAAAAAGAAACACAATTGCAGATATAATGGATTGTTTCACCCCATATGCTTATATAAGAGAAAATTAATAAACTGATATGAAATATACTCATATGAAAAGGCATACAGTGAATTGAATGAAATTGTTTTTGACATATCAGTTCCCTTGCTAATTTGCCTGAGTGGAAGTGATCCCATATCGTTGCTTAATTAGGCAAGAACAATGTCATTCTCTAAAATAATGTTATATTCTCTTGAAGCAGATACAGACATATTTTGACATTAGTATGAGCAATGGTCTGTGACAAGCAGCTATGGCAAAACTGCTACTGATACAAAGATAAGTATCCATATGTGTGGGCATGTGCATGCATGTATGTGAGTGTGTCTGGGTGATTTGATAACTATTCCAGATTACGTATATGATGTGACTTCTGGGAAGTAAAAACAAATGTTTCTTTCATCCAAATGGCATTCGAACAATGAGCATCTCATTTTCCTTTTTCTTCTCAAGTATAATGTATCCAGGACAGCATTATCCTCATTGAGAAGAAAGATATAGAAGCTGAAAGCTACCTCAGCTATAAGTAGGCTCAAACATATATTAAGTGATGCATCTGTTAGAAAAGCAGAGATAGAAATCTATAACAAGACAACCTGGAATTATTGTGAACCACAGATCACACCTGTAGGTTCCAGAAACAGAGGGGAGATAACATGGTGGAATGGTATGGTAGACAGAGTGATGAAAGCTAAAAGATTTGCCTAGAAAGACTGAAAAAATTGGAGCAAAAGGCAATAGCAGAATGCTAGAAAGGAAGATAGATGTCAGGAGTACTTAACAAGGGAAAAACCTGAAAGTAAGATGTGAGTTAAAGTCATGCTGACTCATAAGGGCTGGTTTCCTGATTTCATGGCATATAAATTCCCCAGCTGAACAGAACGCCAGTCCATCACAAGATTATTTATTTTTTCTAGCAGAGTGGACTGGAGTACTGTGAAGTGAAGTGTTTTGCTCAGGAACACAACGTTATTGCTCAGTCCAGAAATTGAAACCACAGCCTTATGACCCTAACCACTAAACCATGCACCTCCACAAAATAAGATGCTGGTCAGTATTCTATGATGTGAGAATCATAAAGCATTTAAAACTGCAAAGCATCATCTCATTATGAATCTGGACATCATTGGTGGAAAGCATGCACAGAACTGTTGATACTGAGAAGAAAGATACATGGAAATGATATGATATTACATGACATTGTAAAATGAGAAGAATGCATGAGAGGGAGGGAGAAGAACTACCCAAGCAAACAGAAAAGCGGGAGCAGCTATTGAAATTGAAAATGCCATTAGGGAGGTGAAAACAAGGAAATTTGGGTGAACAGGAATAGTTGCTGAAGAGCTGAAAATATCAGACGAAGTAAGATATACAATAATTATTCGTATACTCAGTCCAATAATTTGTAAATTTGCAAAGATGTGATCGTCAATTACTTGCATAACAGTGTCATTGTCAGCCACTGAAAGAGAAAAGGAGATATTCTAAAAGAAGTAACTACTGAGGCATAAAACTGATTAACAAAGATATGAAATTTACAGAATGAGTTATAGCGTTACTATTTAGGAAGAAAATTAGCTTAGATGACAAACATGAGGGAATGCTGAAATGTTCCTGGCTTTAAAGGTCTCATGAAAGCCTGGCTGAAGGCCAAAACTTCCAAGTTCTTTTACAAGGTTTAGAACAACTGAAAAACTACTGCAATAAATGTGTAAATTTTAGAGGGGAATATCATCTTCATCATCGTCTTTTAATGTCCACTTTCCATGCTAGCATGGGTTGGACGTATGACTGAGGGCTGGGAAACCAGATGGCTGCAACAGGCTTCAATCTTGATCTGGCAGAGTTTCTACAGCTGGATGCCCTTCCTAACACCAACCACTCTGAGAGTGTAGTGGATGCTTTTACGTGCCACTGGCACGGGGCCAGTCAGGTGGCACTGGCAACGACCTCGCTCGAATCTTTTACACATGTCACCGACACGGGTGCCAGTAGGCGATGCTGGTAATGATCCTGCTCAAATGGTGTTTTTTATGTGCCACTGGCACAGAGGCCAGATAGCCGCTCTGGCAACGATCACGTTTGGATGGTGCTCTTAAAATACTTTGAATAAAATCATAATTAACTGATCCTCCTGTATTTTCTTTTACCCAAAGTCAGGAACTTTTCACACACCGCCCCCTCGTAGTTTGGGTTTCTACCAAGATAGGGTATCAATACACTTTGAGTGAGATATCCAAAAGAGAAGTTCTTAGCCAAAAGCAAGCTATATTAACATTTGTTCTCTTGTCCAATGAACTATCTGTTAATTGAATCAGCATATGGTGGAGGAACATTATGCAGATATATGTTCTCTTAATGTAATTCTCATGTAGCTTCAATGTACTGCAATATAAAGTGTACAAACTTTTAAATAACAGGTATAATCCATTTAAAGCACTTTCACATTCTTACCATCAATGTAGTTTCGTCCACAAGAAATAGGTAATACAAGGCTTGTAATGGAAATGAACATGTAGCCTTGAGATCATGAAGGGAAATTCTCAACCAACTAGCCATGTAAAGATGAGATTAAAGGTAAAAATTATCGAATTCTGTCTCTCCATATTTTTGGAAATTTTATGCTATCCTGACCATTTACATGTTAATTTTCACAACATACTAGATGTTACTGAACCTTCAATTCAGATCATGCTTCTACTCAATAATGAGCAACAAGCATACTAACAGAATTCAGATCATGAACATGTCACTTGCTAGTGACAGCATTACCAATTACATTTCAAGGTGTTCGTAATGGCCTGTAATTAGGTACTGTTATTTTTTCTACCTCAATTGATTTGTTATTCATTTTACAGTTAATTAATTCATATAAGGATACTACTTCACTATATCCTCTACTGCTTAAAATGTAAAAGGATCTTCATTGGTTTTGATGATGAGTATTAGGTTTTCCAATCATCTGAAAGAACTGCTCATTGAACAAGCATCTGAGTGCCTGAAATTTTTACAGGTATTTGTAACCTTTAGATAACTCAATATAACACTTTGGATAACATGACTCTGCATATTTGAATTATGGATACAATACCTCTGGATTTCAGTCATAATCAATCAACTACACAGTTTCTGTCAACCCTTTTTTCACTCACAAGCTTTGGGTTGATTCAAGGCTATTATATGATAAATTTGCATAAGCCATGTGATAAAAAAAAAAGTAAAGCTACCTTCTCGAGTCATACCGACTCATAAGGGCCAATTTCCCAGTTTCGTTGGGTATATATTCCCCATCTGGATGGGACACCAGTCTGTCACAAGATTACTAAATTTTGCAAGCTGAGTGGAGTGGAGCAATGTGAAACGAAGTGTTTTGCTCAAGAACACAATGTATCACTCAGTCCAGGGATCAAAACCTCAATCTTACAATCAAAAGTACAACACCCTAACAACTAAGCCACGAACCTCTACAGGCATGCAGTAAGATCAAACCTAGAACTTTGTGACTGTAAAGCCAGCTTTGTAAGCAATTTAACATGCAGAGTTTATTCTTTATACAACATACATAACGATGTAATCTGAACACATTATATGCAGTTCAATATTGTCTTCCACTCTTCTCGTCCTTACTATTCATACCACTACTTTGTAGCCCTACCTCACAACCTTATTGTACTGTTGTGGATTTTGTTTGTTTTAATTTTTATAGCAATGCTTTGGAAATATCATGTCATACAAACTACAATATATAGTTTTAATAGAGCCATTACAGATCTGAAATCTTTCTTATACTAACCATTTATTTAACATTTCTTAAACAAATAGAGACAATACAATCAATATAGTCTAAATTTTAATGTATACACATTTTATCTAAATGTCAACTAACTTCAATAACAGTTGGCTTATTTTATGATCTTGAGGAAAATATCAATAGATTATGATTTATTCTCATATAGGCGGTTTTTATATATGTTTTTATGTTTGCTAATTTATACTAAAAATGAATGTTCTAATAATCAAATCTTTCATAAAAGACAGCTCAAATCAAATATTCAAATATATAAACCAATATAACTCTTTAGAGTGTTATGGATAGATAGTTGGGATCACTAAGTGTGCTATTGTGCTGTATACTAATATTTTGACTTCACTTGTAACACATTTCTAACAATAATGACTGCCAGTGGCAAGGCATGGCTTTTGGCTATTCCTTTCCTTAAATGTAGTGTTGGTTGAAATTAACAGCAGCCAACACATTTTTATTAAGTGGTTATCTTATGAGGTCTGTACATACTCCACACACTCCACATATGCTGCTGACAAGTGCCAATTCTACTCAGCCTCCCTGTGATTGTATTTAAATATCATAAAGTAAAATCAAATTGGTTTTCTTATAGAGTACAAAGAAATAAAATTTGTTGCTTAACCCTGTGACTAACCCTCCTTTTCAGTCAGGTTATCTCAGCCTACATTATCATAGCTTAAATAAACATCAGATCAGTTGACCCATTCAGAAACTTTAGGAACTACTAGAAGTTTTGCAAGTTCTTCTATACTCATTGCAATGTCAGAAACACTTCCATATTGTCAGTTGGTTTTTCAGGATCACAAATGTTTTACCAAGACGACTGTGAGATTTGAGAAATGTTTGGTAACTAGTTCTAGCAAGTCGAATAACTGCATCTAGGTTTCTTCATTTGTTCATGAATTAGCAATTACAAATTACTGATGGAATGTGTTTGTCATACCAATCAACAATCAATGAATAGTAAACATAATTAAAGATAACCTGAAGAAAAACATTCATTTTTTAAAAATAATCCTAAATATTTTCCAGAAAACATTTGGAAAATGTTACAAATATTTTTTTTATTCTTTGTTTTTCAATTCAATTATTTTGAGTAAAAACAATTCTGTACTGTTCCATACTATTCATATTATGCAGACGTGATTATGAAAATGCTATACTACATTCAGGAAAACTCTGGAAAAATAAACAGCTATAGAAGTGATAAATTCTTTCTTGCAATGAACTGATAATGGCATTTGGTGGGAACAGTAAACCTGAGAAGAAACATAAAGCCCCCATAGCTATTGTACAAAAATCTTAGAGTCTGTAATGAATTACAGAAAAGACAAAATTTCCTCTTTACTAAGGCAATTTATCATTTATGAACATCACTTCCCATCAGCAATAATTGCTTAATATTCCAAACTTTTCAGTTCTCTACCAAAACTAATGAACTCAAAAGTCTATTACGACAGATAATCCAACGTGAGGGAAAGAGTCTCTCAGTAAAATGTTACAGTATATTATAAGTTATCTGTTTGCAGTGCTGCAGACAAAATATTAAATACCACAGAATGATTTTTTCAGCTGTTGCTTCATTTGAAAAATCTCACACAATAATACTGAAAGCTAGAATATCTCTCACCTTTACAGATCATCTTTTTTTTTTCTAATGTGCAGTAAGGAAAAGGAAGAATTTTTTTCATTTTCCTTTACTCTTTTTCTTTTTTTTTTTGGTAATTCAAATAATCAATAGAATATTTCTGATTTCAGGAGATGTAAAAGAATTATTGATTAACTTTTTATCTAAAATATATTTAATTTGCTTACAAGACAGATCTTGTCAAGTATCAAGTATACATACTGAACATTTGCATTATCATTTTCTGTCCTCCCACTGATAGAATATTTCGATCTGAATGATAGTGTTATAATAAAAGAAAATAGAGTGAACTTGGTTTTCATTAAAAAAAAAAGTCTATATTTTTCCATTTAGAATGTATGCTTCCAGCTATTCTTCCCATTTATTCATTTATACCATATACATTGAGAAAAGAAGTCAAAGATTGAGAACTGAAGCTTACAACCAACAGGGTGCTATGTTCAAGTGAATTCATTTGGAATATTAAAATTTGGCAACAAATCTAGTTTTATTAGCCATTAAAACTTTAGCAATGTTGCAATGAAATATTGAATATTTTTCTTTCCTTTTCTTAACAGATCACAAAGAAAATCTACTGCAACAGGAATTGCTTGAAAGTGGTTAAAGATTTACAGAATATCAAATTTAAATCAACTGATTTCCTGAAGCAAAATAGTCTGGCGTATTAAAATTACACTGAGGTGTTGCAAATGGGTGGTTGAAGAGGATATATATAATGACATGTAAAGTCATGATTTCACTATAATTACTGGCAGAACCAACTGACAAAGTGCCTTGTAAATATTTAATGTTAGCGTAACAGCATGCCTTGTAACATATAGTTATATACAAAATGGCAAGCTCAAAGAATCATTAACGCATTGGGCAAAATGCTTCGTGGCATTTCATCCAGCTTTGCGTTTTGAGTTCAAATTCTGCTGAAGTTGACTTTGCCTTTCATCCTTGTGGAGTCAATCAATAAAATAAGTACCATTCAAGCTCTGGGATTGGTGTAAAATTGATTTACCCCAACCCAAAACTGCTGGCCTTGTGCCAAAATTTGAAACCGATATTTAGTTATATACATAACTTTACTGAGCTAAAATCCAATTAGGATTTGATTTTACCTTTTAATTTCCAGATTCAGTTTTATGAGCATTATAATAAACTAAGGAAATGTGCTCTATGCACAAAATCTTTAGCTTCATGCATATTTTAGACCAGATTGGGTCACAACTGTTAGTATTTTGGCTGATAAATCAATATCTCAATAACTCAACCAGAAGTGATTTCTTTTTCTTAATCAATGCTTCATATCTCCTTTCATTGATAGGAAAATATTTAAGGCTAAATCAATAACAGTATTTCATAATAAAGTAGATGACATATCCTTTTTCTGCATGTTTAAAGAAAAAAATAATCTTCTAAAAAAGGCTAAAAGTATTTCTAAATAACTATTATTATTATTATTATTCAGTAGTTTTATTTTTATATCATGCTTTCACTTCACTACTGAGTGCAGCTCTGTGTGCCTTGGGTATGCGCAGTGGTTTGTTGTGATGCTCTTATGGTTACTATATTGAAAGTGTTTTGCATAGGATGTATGAAAGGCAAATTATTATTATTATTATTACTATTATTATTATTATTATCATTATTATTATGGCAGAATCATCTGAATATTAAAGTATCATGCAAAATGCTTTACAGCATTTCTTCCGACCCTTTGCATTCTGGGTTCAAATTCAACTAAAGTCAGTTTTGCCCTTCATCCTTTTGGGGCCAATAAAGTACCAATAGTATAGAAAAAACCTCTCACCCTGAATTTCAGATCTTATGTCTATGTTTTATTAAGGCGGCAAATTGCTAGAATTGTTAGATAACCGAAAAAAGTCCATGTGATAGTTGTTCTAGCTTTGAATTCTAAGTCAAATTTGCCTTTCATACATCCACGATGGATATATAACTACCAGTCAAAAACCACAAGACTAGAATGAATATAATTGCCACTAGCACTCACATCAAATTTGTGACGTTGTTCCTATTTTGGAAACAATTATCACTATTGTTAAGGTGATGAAGGCAGCATAAGGGCAGAATCATTAGCATGCTGGCTGAAATGCTTAGTGGTATTTCGCCCGTAACTATGTTTTAATTTCAAATTCTGCTGAGGTTGACTTTATCTTTCATCTTTTCAGGGTTGATAAATTAAGTACCACTGAAACACTGGGATCAATGTAATTGATTAGTCCCCACCCCCAAAATTTCAGGCCTTGTGCCTATAGTAAAAAAGGATTATTGTTATGGTGGTGGAGTAGCAGAATTATTGGTGAGTCAGACGTTTGCTTCTAATTTTTACATTCTGGGTTCAAATACCATGATTGTTAGTTTTGCTTTTCATATTTCACAGTCAATAAGATAAAGTAATAGTCAACTATAGTATCAATGTAATTGATTGTTCACCTTTCCAGAAAACATGATTTTGTGCTGTATGGTAGAAATTATTATCATCACGAGTAGCAGCAGCAGCAGCATGGAGGCGCAATGGCCCAATGGTTACGGCAGCAAACTTGTGGTCGGAGGATCGCGGTTTCGATTCCCAGACCGGGCGTTGTGTGTGTTTATTGAGCGAAAACACCTAAAGCTCCATGAGGTTCTGGCAGCGGGTGGTGGCGACCCTGTTGTACTCTTTTGCCCCAACCTTCTCTCACTCTTTCTTCCTGCTTCTTGTGCCCAACTTCCTACGCAACCACTGAGCCTGGATGCGCATTCATCCATCCGTCGATGCTCTTGGTGTTGGGGGTTGACCTGCTTTCTTTTCTGCAGGTCTTACGAATAGCAAAAGACCACCTTTCGGACTTCTCTTGCGAGCTCTGGGACGAAGACCGTTTGCTCAACAGCAACAGCAGCAGCAACTCTTCTGAATTAACGAAGACTGAAACTTTAAATTAACTAATCTATATTTCTAACAATGACACCCATTACCTTTTTTTGGTTCATTAAATGTAATTAGACTTTTATGAAAAATTAGACTTTTTAAGAGTGAAAGAAAACGTTATTGAATGAACAAACCATGAAATGAAACTGAAGCTTGGAATTCCTCAATTTGTTTTTATGTCTGTTTTTTTATGCTAGCATGGGTTAGATGAATACATATTACTGAGATATTGTTTTAAAGCCCATGTCTTTTCTGTAGCTAATCCTTACCTGTTTTTAAAGTATGATTGCCTTCATTCCACACATTTGTGAACAAGCAGAGCTACTAGACAATCTGTTGACAGAGAAATGTCAAGAAACACCACTGTCCATAACTCAAAGAATTTTTCATGTAAAGCATAGAATGTAAACATTCACATATATACACCCATTGATACATGAATACACACAGAGACTTACACACACTGCAGGCTTTGTACAGTTTCCATCTAATGAAATCACTGGGGCTAAAATAAAAGACACTTGCCCAAGGTACTGTTCAGTCAGATTGAACCTGAAACCTTGCGGTTACATGACAATCTTCTGAGCAATGCAACTGTGCTTTTATTGAGTCTGAGAAATATCAAGATGCTATGTAGCAAGAGAATTAATGAGCAAAAACAAATAAGTAGCAAAACATCTCATTGAGAGTAAAACAACCCTGGTGAGATTTATTCTTCCTCATACAAGTAAATCAAAGGTAACTTATCCAAAACTACAGCTTTTGCACAACACAGAGTAAAGTGTCAGCATTATTACAGGCGTTGTTATTTACAGATTAATTCTAATTGAGTATATATATATATATGGAAAGTTATTCAAGCCATGACAATCCCAGTTTTTATCCAGACACAGTATACCTAAGATTAAATTATTTAATATTATCATTCTTCACTAAGATGGTGTGATTTTATTGAGATTTGATAGTGGATGGCTTATGTGAGCTGAGGATATATCATTGCAGTATTCAGTTTCAGCCTTCTGAGCCATGACTTAAGTACTATAAAGTGACTTTTCATGTCACTTACATTAATAAAATAAAAGCCACTAATATATTACATTTTAATGCAGCTGATTTGGATGCTTCTCTTTAACAGTTTTCGTCATTAAAGTTGCAAATGAAGTTTAGTCTTACTGGACTTTATTCCCATCCTTGATTTCCGGAGCTAATATATATTACTCAGCTAATAAATAAAATATGGTTCTTTTAGCAGGCTATGCATTTGGTCAGCAGCTGTTTCACTGTGTAAAGTTCGCTCATAATAAATATAAGATCTTGAAGAATTTCGATATCAATGGTTTTACTATATCATGATTCTCTGATAAATCTCTGTCAGGAGTGATAAAATTACTCTGCATAAACTACTCATAAATATATATATCACACTGATGGGAATCATACTGATAAATATTCAAATTACCAAGATATTTGCATCAAGGCATACTTAGTACAAACATTAGTTAAATGAACTCTCAGTATAATAATAAAAATGAGAATAAAATAAAAATGATGATTATATTCAAATTTTAACAGCAGCCATATGTAGCTGTGCATAAAAAAATTACATTTACTCTAATTACTTTGTGGATAATGATTTTATAGTAAAAATTAAACCATAATTTGGTGAAACCTTAAATGTTTCTTTTTTCAATTAATGAATTTTATTGTAATAGTATGCTCAGTTGCCAAATATCTGTTCTTCAAACATAAACTAAGATACTAAAATTTAAATCTACTGCACAGATTAGTTTTAGTTCAGATTCTGTAACTGCATTACATTATGTGTCTGACTAAAACGCCCACAGGAAATAGATAGCAAAAGTACACATAATTTCTGTTAGAAGAATCAGGCTGTTGAAATGGATATTTAAATGAACTTCTATTTTTTTACTGAAATCCACCAATTGATATTTGTTATATTCTAAGTTTATTTTACATTCATTATGGCCAACAATAGAGTTTATAAGGATTGAGAAATAAACTAGACCATAGACAGAGTTGAAAACAAAATATGTAGGTTGCAACTCTGTACACCATCTGATTAACCACTGCATCTCTGAATGTACAGTATGATCCTCAATTAGGCAATGGGTAAGTGGAACACAGCAAATCCTTCAGCCAAATATTATATTATGTAAAACTACTTAATCAGAGTTGACAGAGTGGATTACACAACAAATACAACAACATTCATTACAATCTTCAGGTGGTTGATTTGAAAGAAATAGAAAGTAAATCTTCATCAGTTACATCATGGTATCTTAAAAAGGAAGGACACATTTGCTAATGTTATCTTAGATACTTCTAACGAAGGCAGGGTGGTCACAGTTCTGGTTGTGAGATTGTCCAAAGCAATACATTTTAATAAAAAGAGATAGTTCTCAATTATTTAGTACCATATGAACTGGGATAGACCTCAACATGCTTGTTCACCAAGTAATATAAATAATTGATATATATAACACATCCATTTATACATACATATACCTTTACCAATACATACATACACACACACACATATATATATTTTTCTCTGTATGTATATTTATCTGTCATACACAACAGAAGCAGTATCAGATTAAAATAGACTTGTGTAATTTACTTAAGGTAAATACATAATGAAAGGCAAATTTTCTGTGGTATTCCTCCTGAGATAATACCTTTTATGTATGTGCTGTGTTTAGAAACAACATAAATACTGGAAGCAAATGGAAATCATCCAGCAGAGGCTGATAAGAATGTTAGATACATTTCTGCCTCATTGGGCATTATCAATATTATCTATCCACAGCCTACCACATGTGTAAATGAAATTTGCCACCACTGATATAAAGTAATGAATGAACAATGGTGCTGCAAATAGCCACCCAGCAGAATAAAAATCTATGATATGCAACAGATGTAGTATTGGATTAGAACAGCCATCTGTATATTATACTTAATGTGAATACATCATGTAAAGCAAATTTCCTGCAGTATCTGTCCTGACATATTGTCCATTATGGACATGATGTTTCTATAAATATATATATATAGGTGGCAGGCAATATAATTTGATGATATACTTCACTTTCATATAATGGATATTTATTAAGGCAGGCAACAATTCGGAATGCCACTGATGGTTTATTCACTGTTTTTCTATATTGGTGGCAGCAAATTTCATTTAAACATGTAGCTGGCTGTGAGCATACATGTAATTGACAATGTGCAAGAGGGCAGAAATGCATCTAGGCGGTTTACCAGTCACTGCTGGATGATTTTCCTCTGCCTCCTATATATATACTGTTTTTAAACACAACTTATCCATAACAGATATCATCAGTATCACAGTAAATATGCCTTTCATAATGATTTATTCGCATTACATATGCAGATGCCTTCTCTCTCTCTCTCCTGCTTCCCCCTCTCTCTTTTCTATTATATATTACACACACTTGAAATGTATGCATTAAATAATTTCAAAATATCACTATTTGATTTGATTTTGAAGACCTCAATAAAATGTAAGCACAACAGAGCTGATATAATGATTTGGGATAGAGAAGAGAAACTATGCACAGTTTTTGAAATTAGCTGCCCAGCAGATGTTAACATAAGCTGAAGTGAAAAAGAGAACACTTATGCTGAACTATTGAGAAATCTATAGTTACTCTATCTAGAATACAAATTCAGGTTTATACCTGCCATTAATGGGGCCCTCAGATATGTAACACACTGCCAGACTACCAATCTTGAGAAATTAGGCTTCTCAAAAAAAAAGAGAGAAAGCTAATTCGAAGACTACAGATCCAATCTATCACTGGAACTGTAAAAATCTGTAAAACTTTCCAGAAGATTATAATTTAAATATATCTGAGCATGTCTAGATATGTAACAATATGCATGAGAATACATGCATAAAACATACATACATACATACAAACAAACATACATACATACAAACAAACATACATACATGCATATATACATACATACATGCATACATACATACATACATGCATACATACATACATACATACATACATACATACATACATACATACATACATACATACAAACAAAATACCTTGTTGTTGACGTTGAAATTCCAATAAAGGAACCTTGGATCTAAGTTAGAAACTGGTTCTTTCTCTATTGGCAAGAAATCTTGAAATAAACTGAATAATGACATACATACATACATACATACAAACAAACAACCAAATGTGCACATAAACTTCTAATTTATTCTAATATATCGTACAATATTTAAGAAGCTTTGCCATGGTAATAGAATGCATAAATTGTCTCTACTGATTTCATGTCAGTTGTGACTGCTACACAATGGGATTCAGTGAAGAATGCAGCTACATATCTTACTGAGCTTATTTTTCTTAGCTTTAATGAATTTTCTGAGGCAGTAATCTATGGCAAGTTGCCCATCCTGACAGTAACCCATATAATTACCTTTTGCAACATGCAAAGACATATATGTAGTCAGCATAGATATATAAATATGTGTGCAGGTGTATGAAGGTGTATGACTCAAGGGTAAGAGCATCGCACTCACAAACATGCTGTAGTGAGTTCAATTGCCAGGCCAGGTTGTGTGTTGTGTTCTTGAGCAAAACACTTTATTTCCTGTTGCTCTAGTCCACTCAGCTGTAGAAATGGGTTGCGATGTCACTGGTACCAAGCTGTATAGGCCTTTGCTTTACTCTTGGATAACATCAGTGGCATGGAGAAGGGAAGGCTGGTATGCATGAGTGAGTGCTGGTCTTTCATAAACAAATCTTGTACATTGGAGGGGAATTTTCTAGTACAATCTTATGGTCATTCCTGACAGAAATGGGTCCTTCATTTCCTTTCATAGATAGATGTATGCATGCATGTGTGTGTGTGTGGGGGGGGGTGCACATGTGAAAATGTTTCTTTGTATATCAAATATAACAAAGTACTTCACATATTTATATACATATATTTCTTTTCTGTCTCACTAAGCTGTAATGGGAGACAGAAACAGGTGTCTTGCTATAGAGGAGTTACAAGGTTACTCAGACGGAGAGAGCGAGATCAGGAATGAAGAAAAAGAACGGCAAAAGTGACAGATAGAATAGCTACTAGACTTAGAAAGAATAAGTCCTGGGGTCGATTTGTTCAACTAAAGGCAGTGCTCCAGCATGGACGCAGTCAAATGACTGAAACAAGTAAAAGAGCAAAAGAGTAAAAGAACAAAAGAGTAAATGACAGGCTTCTTTCAGTTTCCCTCTACCAAATCCACTCACAAAGCTTTGGTCGGCTTGAGGCTATAGTAGAAGACACTTGCCCAAAGGGCCACACAGTGGGATCGAACCTGGAACCATGTGGTTGGGAAGCAAGTTTCTTACCACACATCCATTCCTGCACCTATATATATGTGTGTGTGCATGTGTGTGTGTGTGTATACAGATATATATATATATATATATATATATATATTGATGCAAGTATCTATCTGTCTATTTATCTATTTACTTCTCCCTCTTTCTCTCTCTCATTCTCTCCACACACACACATTTGTTTTCTGTTCTTCTAAATTATTCATTTATATTTATTGTTTACATAATATTTTTTTATAATACATTTTGGTGACAGAACTAACAGAGAAAGCTATCAGTTGAACTAGTTTCAGAGATGAAAGTTTTTTTAAGTGATCTTGATGGATCTTGGTGACAATATCATTCACATATATAACAAACAAGTAATCTCAGGTAAATAAACTCCACAAACTTTTGACACATTCATAAATATAAGTTTAATATATTTATGAATTAATGTCATTCTTAATAGAATCCAAGATATAAGATAATGGTTGGAGGAAATCTTCAACATTCAAATAATCTTTTATTGTTTTAATCATTATAAAATACTAACAAAATTTATATAAATTCTCCCCTCATATTTCATTCTCTTTGGATCAAATCTTTCAAACTATTTTCAATAAAAATCTGATTATTTTTACTATACTAGTCTACATCAAATGTCATTTTCAATTCTTCTTTTAATGAGTTATTTTTGACAGCACAGGTGTATATATACATATATATATATATATATATATATATATATATATATATATATATATATATATATTATATTTGATATAGACTTGCATAGTAAGAATAATTAAATTTTTTATCGAAAATATTTTGAAATATTTAATACAAAGGGAATTAAATAATATAAGTGAAGGTTTTATATAAATGTTTTGGTATTTTATTGAGGTTGAAACAAAAAAGTTTTTCATTTAAATGCTGAAGATGTCTCCAACTGTTACTTTTTAGGTCACTAGTGTGAATGTGCATAAAAAATTACTGTGATATGTACAGATATATAGATACATAAATGCATGTGTTGTGTGTGTGTGCAAATAATACATTATATATATATAATGTATTATGTGTGTGTTGTGCACACACACACAACACATGCATTTATGTATCAATATATCTGTACATATCACAGTAATTTTTTATGCACATTCACACTAGTGACCTAAAAAGTAACAGTTGGAGACATCTTCAGCATTTAAATGAAAAACTTTTTTGTTTCAACCTCAATAAAATACCAAAACATTTATATAAAACCTTCACTATATATATATATATATATATATATATATATATATATATATATATATATGTGGAGGCGCAATGGCCCAGTGGTTGGGGCAGGGGTCTCGCGGTCGTAGGATCGCGGTTTCGATTCCGAGGCCGAGCGTTGTGAGTGTTTATTGAGCGAAAACACCTAAAAACCTCCACGAGGCTCCGGCAGGGGGTGGTGATCCCTGCTGTACTCTTTCACCACTCTTTCTTCTGTTGGCCTGCTCGCTTAGCCAGCGGGGTGGCGCCATTCGAAGGCTAAAACAATGCGCACGCATTGTGACCAGCGATGTGTAACAACATCTGATGGTCTGGTCAGTCTTGTGATCGTGATCGTGATATATATATATGTGGGCAAGTGTCTTCTACTAAAGCCTCAGGCCATCCAAATCCTTGTGAGTGGATTTGGTAGACAGAAACAAAAAGAAGCCTATATATATATATATATATATATATATATATATATATATATATATATATATATATATGTGTGTGTGTGTGTGTGTATATATGTATATGTATCTAAGTTTGTCTGTATTTATGTCTATGTCTGTCTCCCATCACCACTTACCAACTGGTCTTGGTGTGTTTATGTCCTCTGACTTAGTGGTTCAGCAAAAGAGACCAATAGAATAAGTACTAGGCTCTGAAAAAAGTCCTGGGGTCAATTAGTGTGTCTAAATCCTAAGCCACATATATATGTGTGTGTGCATGCATGTATATATATATATATATTATTTTATTCTTTTATATGTTTCAGCTCTAGGCTGTGGCCATGCTGGGGCACTGATATATACAGGGTGCAATGGATAACTTGTTGCCATTTTATGTTTTTGATTTTGCACATGTGCCTTTTTGTTTTAGATTTTGTCTACTACAAGTATAGTAGGGTAAGTTGGGAACCGTCTGTGAGAAAAACCATCATCATGTCACAGTTCACTTGACCAGAAATTTGGAAACAATATGCTGTACAGCTTGGCATTAATGCTGGAATCTTCAATACAAACATTCCAGAGTGCTTAGGTGTCAGTCTGAGGACATTGCAATCTGAGAACATGTACTGAGTGCAATGAAAATCAAACATCCAGTCAACATCATGGTGTTTGGAGTGATCACTAGCGATGGTGATGTTATGCCTCCATTCATCTTCCCACACAGCCTCAAATTCAACATGGAGATATACATCAAGTGCCTGGAGGAGGTAGCGCTGCCCTGGGTCAAGAAGGTGGCTGCTGGAAGATCCTTCTGTCTGGCAGCAGGACTCTGCACTATGCTACACAAGCAGGAGGACCCAGTCATGGCTTTCAGATAATTTCTGCTACCACATCCCCCTCAACATCTGGCCACCTAACTCCACAGACTGCAACCTGCTTCCTTACTATGTGTGAGGCACAGTTGAGCAGGAAACCAACAAAACTCCTTGAAACACCAAAGCTGAACTGAAGCTAAAGATTATGGCAGCATTGACTAACTTAAACAAGGAGACCATCCAGAAGAGTTGCAGGAGATTCTGAAGTCGTCTGGAGGCCGTGGTTGAAGCCAATGACGATTTTAGTGAACAAATTTCCTCTTTAGTATTTCAAGATATTTCTATGTAATTTTGATAAATATATCTGTTAAAATGAGATGTTAACATTATTTTAAATTTTTGCATTATTTAGATGACAATATATTCACTGTGCCCTGCATATATATATATATGTATGTATATATACATACACACATATATATAATCAAATGAATAATAATAGATGATGGATAATTGTCAGCTCATTACAGTTGTTTCTTACGCATCTTTTTAATAGAAGAATGAGAACACTACACTGTTATGAAAAGCTGAAATTTTACAAAGGAAAAGAATATCCTAAGGATACAGCAGGGATGTGGCTGAAGTCTGTGATATATATACATATATTCATGCTTATATGTATGTATATATATATATATGTATAGGCATAGGAGTGTCTGCATGCTAAGTAGCTTGCTAATGAACTTCATGGTTCCGGGTTCAGTCCCACTGCATGGCACCTTGGGCAAGTGTCTTCTACTATAGCATCAGGCCAACCAAAGCCTTGTGAGTGGATTTGGTAGATGGAAACTGAAAGAAGCCCGTTGTATGTATATATAATATATATATATATATATATATAATATATATATATATATATATGTATGTATGTGTATATGTTTGTGTATCTGTGTTTGTTCCCCCAACATTGCTTGACAACCGATGCTGGTGTGTTTGCGTCCCTGTAACTTAGCGGTTTGGCAAAAGAGACCGATAGAATAAGTACTAGGCTTACAAAGAATAAATCCTTGGGCGATGTGCTCAACTAAAGGTGGTGCTTCAGCATGGCCACAGTTAAATGACTGAAACAAGTAAAAGAATATATATGCATATATATGTATATGTATATAACATGGTATTTATGAGTAAATGGAACTGTTGGTTCCCTGTATTACATTTGTTTTAGAAGCTGTCATGGGTTTGATGAATAATAGCAATGATAATTTCTTACATTGGTATATGGGCTACGAATTTGTAAAGAAAATGGTTTGATATATTGTATCAACTTAAAATCATTCCTGATAGATTTTGAGCTTTTGTAAATGAAAGACTATTTTAATCTTCGTAGCATTTGAACTCAGAACAATGAAGGAATGGCATTAAAGAGTGACAAACATTAAGGCTGATGCTCTACAATCTTCTACCATTCTACTGCAGTAATATAAACAACTATGTAACTTCTTTATTTATTATAACACCACTATAGTGACTATACTGATTACAATAACAAAAGTCATTCAACTGTTCCAAAAAATAAAAGAAAAACTGTGAGACGACTTTGAAATATGAAACAGCATTACACAAATAACTTGATTAATCTAGAACTGCTTCAGAGTTTCAACAAAAATAACTTCATATTCTGCCCAAACAATTCTAATATACAGACACTTTACATGTTTCTTCACCAATACCATTTATCATCATATGAACAAAAAAAAAAATGATAAAACCCTCAATTGTACTCCACTGTGAAGTTATCTGTATTTCTTCAGTTCTAGTCACTTCAAATAAATGGAAGGAATTATAAAGAAATAGTTTCTCACAAAGTAACAGAATGATTTTTACCAAAATAACTTTTTTTTTAGAGTATTGTTCTATCATAAATCAAAAAGACAATAAGGTTTTTTGTGTTCTTCTACTTCTTTGTAGTGAAAGTAAAATAAAAACAGATTATACATACTCTATAATACCATGAAACTATCATTCTTAGACACTTTTTATCACTGTTTCCATGACCACTGTTCTTGACAATTTCCTTCACATGCTCCACTGATTAGCTGCACGCATCAGACAATGTGCTTTGAAACATTTAGGTCACTGTTTTAAGAAAACAGCTACCTTGTGTGCAGTCAATTCTATATCTCTTTGTTGTTCTTGTGGGTGTTTAGCCTCAGGTCTGCTCCAATCCAATAGACTTTATGATCAAAGGCATTCCAACTATGAACATCCCATATCATATTTACCAAAGTATACTTAAAAATATATCATCCCATGTGTCCTATTTCTCTCAAAGGTGATAGAGAGGCAATATTTATCCTCATCTAATTGTGGATGTTCTGTTAGAACAAACTACATAGTGGTAGATACTGAGAGAAATTCTCACATAGGCTTTTGGTACCAAATATACTCTTGTTGATATCACTAGCAGGGATAAACAAGAGTGTGTTTAGCACTAAAGCCATGAGAGTTTCTCTCATGGTATTTGCTGCAATATAATAATATAATTTGTCCTAAGAGAACATCCATGTTTAAGTGGGCAGAGTTATTGCCTCCCAGTATTAGCATTGCCTCTGTTGTTAATATATATATTATAAAGATGGCAGAGTGTGAATTGAGGGAGATTCACATCTATTTTTAGTTGTCCAAGTGACCATGTAGAAACTCATTCATTGACTGAAGTATCAATTTGTATTGCATATTCTGGATGCATTTGTTTTTACCGAAATTAATTTGATCTGATATCTGATGGCTACACATATATCTATATGGGAATTTTATGCAGTAAGGAGGGGGAAAAAAGTTTTATGATTGGTGTAGTATATCAATAAAGATGACAACTATTAATTATATGGAATCTACAGAATTCAAGAACGAAGAAATTCTCAATCAGATGGATTTGCATTATGAATCTAAACCATGCCATAAACCTAAAATAAGCTTAGGCAACATGAAATTAAAATGATTTAATGTTGCCAAAAGTGTCACCAAAATATGGTAGTGACATAAACGAAACCTGACAAGAATTTCAGCGCAACTAACCTATCTGGCTGATAATAGTATTCATGACTGACAAAAATGCAACTATGCGAGAACACCATCAGCTATTATTAACAAGGAATATGGTGGATTACAAACTAGTGTATTACTGTAGCGGTTAATTTCTGCACCACAGAGCTGGCTTGTCTTGTTCTATCCTCGCCTAGTCCATCTTTACTCATTTATCTCTGTGATATTTGTTCTGCTCAATTTGAATAGATGCTGTTACGCTGCTTGCAGTATTATCAATATAGTGAAGAAGTAGTTGGTCAGTTGAAAACTTCCAAGTCAAATGTTTTTTAAAATAGTAAAATACCAGCCCAACCATAATAAAATCATCCTCATCATCATCATCATCGTTTAACATCCACTTTCCATTCTAGCATGGGTTGGACGATTTGACTGAGGGCTGGTGAAACAGATGGCTGCACCAGGCTTCAATCTTGATCTGGCAGAGTTTCTACAGCTGGCCGCCCTTCTTAATGCCAACCACTCCGAGAGAGTAGTGAGTGCTTTTACGTGCCACTGGCACGGGAAATATTATAGATATTCCTCTCCTCTCTCTTAATGAAGAAGATAAAAATTTTTTTGCACCTTTATAATTATTGTTCCCTTGCTACGATGCTGGACACATTTGAATAGTTTAAAACCATCTTAATTCCATTAAATACGGCAGTTTTTCAACAACCTTTTTCAGTTCTCATATATTACATTCCACCCCACCCCACCCCCACACACCTAGAAAAACACTGTTCTAAGCAACTACACTTACTGTTCCCCAAAATATGGTATGACATACATATTTGTTTAATAATCATCATCATCATCATCACCATTTAGCGGACGCTAAATGGTGATGCTAATAATGGTTTCTGATCTAGACACAAAAGCAGCCATTTTGAGATGAGGTGATTAGTTAATTCTAGTTGATCCCAGTACTAAATACCTTATATTATTAATACCAAAAGGATGAAAAGCAAAGTAGCACTCAGTGGAAATTGAACATAGAACAAAGTGCAAGAACAAATACTGTAACATATTTTGACTGGTCCTTTAGTGATTCTACAACATCACCACCACCCCAAGAAGGCAGAGGATGACAGGAGGAAAATGAGGAGAGGAGCAGAGAAGAGGGGGATTTAATGATGGGAAATTAAAATTAAAAAATGTTACAATTAAATCTGTATTTTAAATGCCTCTGAGCCATGTCTCTTTCTTTCCTGAATAGCTTCGTTAGATCTTTCGGTTGGTTCCAATCATTTATTTCTATAACAAGTCTAGGGTCACATATATCAATACATCTCAGTAGAATACTTTGAAGAAATGCCTTAAGTTTATGTTGTTGAAAGACTACATAGCTACTTTAGTAAAACATGCCACCACTGCTTTTAACCTAGTGTCTACTAAGGAAATAATGCTTTTAAAATACCTTCTATTCTACATTGAAATTTTCTTCAAATGCTTGCGCCTCTTCCTAAACTTCTCATTCTTCTTGCTCTTTGAGTTGCTGATCAGGTCAAATCATTTGCAATGAGTTCATCTTCCAAATTCAAGCCATGAATCATTCCTCTGATCATCTAAACTCACATTTACCATTTAAAATTCTTTAATCCAGTACACAGATCTTGTCATGATATGCTAATTCTATATTTACACTAGTATATACTACGCACATTAGATTACATCCAACGAAATATAAGATTAAAATCAATTTGCTTGATAACCAAACCAATTTTACATCCCTATAAGTCACCTGTCCATTTGCCAGTAACATCTTAGGTATTTATCTTTACACCTCATTTTCTACTTATTCATTCCATTAAATGTAATCATCAGACATTTTGTTGATACAAAACTACTTTTAAAAGGTAAACTACTTTAAGCCAAACAACATTTTTTTTCAACATCTTTAGTCTTTGTTCATCACTAGGTGACAATAAATGTTAAGCTCAAAGTCAGCCATGATCAAGTACATCTATGATCAAAGCTATTCCAGCTATACAGTTGTGCTTTTTATACAGTTTATCTCTGACTACATAGTTATCCAATGTCTTTCCTAACTTTGAAGATTCTAATATTTAACTTGAGAGAAATTACATTGCTATTTCTAGCAGCCATGTAAACATTTGCTTCATTGGTTCATTCCCCACTGGAAGCCACATATAGAGTGGCCCAAAAGTAGATTTACAGTTACCACATAGGCACTTTGAATTTCTTTTAAAACATTTTATCACATTTAAAATTTCTATCTTATAATCATATTGTTTATGCACATCGTAAACAGACAATGTTTAAACTCTCAGATGCTCAAAATGTCCTCCTTCAACAGTGCAACCTTCTCCAAACCTTTTCAGAACACTGACATACTGTGCAACACAAATTCCGATCTCCATCAATTTCAGTGAATGCATCAGAAATGCAATCTTTTAATTCATTTACTGTTTGGGGATTATTCTCATAAACCTTGTTCTTTACAACCCGACACCCCAAAAAAAGTTCATTGGTGTCAGGTCAGGTGAATGTGGTGTCCATTCAATGCTGCCCCATCTTCCAAACCAACGCTGTGGAAAGGTTTGGTTAAGGTAGTCTCTTACTGTCAAAGCATAACGAAGAGGTGCTCGATCTTGCTGAAAGAATAGCTCATGAAAATTAGCTTTGGTTCTGAGTTGTGGCACTGCCACGTCATGAAGCATTTCCAACTGTAAATCTACTTTTGGGCCAACCTGTATATTAACATGTGTTTGAGATGGGATTGAACTTACAAACCTTTACCTTTCTCAGCATCACAAGGAGTATTATTATGCTGTAGACCCATCGAACCTTTGCAGTATATGACGTCAAACAGCAATGGTTATGTTGATGATGATGATGTGTAGAGTGTATGAAGATTTATTCATAAGGGTTTAATGCAGGTGAATATTGTCCCATACATGCGCAATGTCTGTGTTCTGACACTGTGAAATGAGTTTCATATTGAAATTGCAGAGAAGAAAAATTTTGAGAAACATTTGTATGCATAGTATATAGGATGTTGAGTTAAGGCAGAGACATCTGTCAATGCAAGTTGTACTGAAGTGACATCTTATTTCTTTATTGCATACAAGAGGCTAAATATAGAAAGGACAAACAAGGACAGACAAAGAGTTTAAGTCGATTACATCGACCCCAGTGTGTAACTGGTACTCAATTTATCGACTCCAAGAGGATGAAAGGCAAAGTTGACCTTGGCGGAATTTGAACTCAGAACGTAACAGCAGATGAAATGCCACTAAGCATTTCACCTGGCGTGCTAACGTCTCTGCCAGCTCGCCGCCTTTGTAGTGACATCTACAAAACTGAGTCTCAGAGTGAAGCATCTCTGAAGGAAGAATTTCATTTTTGTCAAACTTTTGTAGCTGTAAACTAGGAGTGTTTAATAGGAATTGAGATGGCTTTGTAAGAAGTGATGGTTTGAAGTTAAGTTAGCTGCAAATAAAGGGATTTGAAATGTGTGCTCTTTTAGTAGGGTTCCCTATGCAAAAACTTAGAAGATTGGAATAATGTGTGAATCTTATGAAATGTAGTTGACATGAGTATCTTTTATCCTTTGTTTGTTTCAGTCATTTAACTGACCATGCTGGGGCATCCCCTTGAAGGGTTTTAGTCAAACAAATCAACCCCTGTACTTAGCTTTTGAGGCCTAGTACTTATTTCATCAGTCTTTTTGCTCAGTCACTTAGCTATGGGGACATAAACACACCATCACCGGTTGTCAAGCAGTAGTGGGGACCAAACTGAGACACAAAAACACACACTCATAGACACACACATAAACATATACATATATACAAACATACATACATACATACATACATACATATATACATAATACATACATACATATATACATAATACATACATACATATATATATGATAAGCTTCTTTCAGTTTCTGCCTACCAAATCCACTCACAAGGCTTTGGTCAGCCCGAAGCTATAGTAGAAGACTTTTGTCCAAGGATCCACAAAGTGAGACTGAACCCAAAACCATGTGGTTGTGAAGCAAGTTTATTATCACATAGCCACACCTGTGCTTATAACAATATATCTATGTTTATCATATATTCTACACCTTGAAGAATTAGCTTTCCATGAATAATATTTCTTGCCAATGTAGAAAAATTACTTCATATTTACCTTCAATCTCCAAATTAATTTTTAACCTTAAGATTCCAAAATTTTGTCAATAATGTGATACATTCCATGTTTCTTGCTAGCTACCATCTTAGAACATTACATTACCATTGACTTCAGTCTTTGCACTAATTGTCAACCATAAGAATTCCAGAGTTAATCATAATTTCAAAGCAAAAGTTGCTTACCATTTCATGATTTGTATATATTCAACAATGTTCAAAGAATCTAATACGAAGCTATCACTTTGAATTTTATTGGCTTTTGGTGCTTGTGTTTGTATTGCAATTTCATTGCTTGTTTCATTCGCTTTGGAATATTTCAATATTTGCAAATACAAATATATCTAAAACTATTTCTCAAACTTTTTTTTAATATTTGAATAAATATTTGTTTCAGAAGCAAAAATATCAAAGAAAAAGAGAACATTTTTCTCAAAAAAAAAAAATTCTGCAAGTCATATTTTTTAAAACAATATTTGCATACAAGAGTCATTTTAAATGCAAATACAAATATATCACAAATCTTCTGAAAGAAATCAATTTCTTTCGGCAAGTCCACCATACAAATTACAATAATAAACAGTCAGAAAAAAAAATCGTAAACCTATTCATATTGTGAACATATTGTGATGTCATGTTTAGTAAACCAGACTGTCATTGTGAAAACACACATAAGCAAGCACTTTGTGCGCCTATTTTGTTTACAGTTTGCAGTTTTACAAAGAGTTTTCATTCTGTTCTCAAATGTCATTATGGTTTTAATTGAAGCTGTCACGTTTGAAAAGCCATTCCATTTCAGAGCAGATTAATTAAAATGGGTGTCAAATAACAAGGCATTTTTTAGTCTTCAAAATTCTAAGAGTTTTCTAGCTTGGTATCTTTCAGATCACTTTTATGCAAAATATTCTGTGACTTTCTAATTAAGCAAACAGTATATACCAAATAGACATTCCAGCTTATGAATTAGAATTTTAATTCAAGGATTCAGACAGACCAGCATCTTTGAGAAAAATCTGTCTTAAAAAGATATAGTGGAATAAATTGTACTCAGAAAGAAAAAGAAAAGCACTGCATATTTTTCTTTACAAACAGAAAATAAACATCTTGATATATGCATTATAAGGATTGTAAACCATTGCCAAACTGTAAGACAGTAATTCTAAACAAGGCTACTTAAAATGCATTCTTTAAGCAGCATTACTTTATAATTTACAATAGGCTTACAGTAACTCTTAAAGAAAAATTAAAAGAAAAATTTCAAATGTACAAAAATAAAATATATTTAAGCTGTGTTATCTAGTGGAACACTTTTTATAACTTGCATGATAGAATGGAAAGAATGTTAAAAATTTAATTAACCTTTTATTTCCTATGCTCTGGCAAAATCCAACTGTATTTTAAGAGATCTATTATGGTTTTACATAATTGTTTTCTCTAAAATGTTTTATTTGAAATGAATTTTAACATTTGACAAGGAAAACAGAGAATAGAAAAATCTTCCAGAAACAGCAATTTATTGATAACACTGCCAGTTCACCGAGTAGAATCATTCGGTTTTAGGTTAAATTATCTGGTGTATGGCAGTGTCTTTGTTTTACATAAGATTTTTGTTGGAAAGCAAAACAGATGTTTTGTTGGAAGCAAAATAACAGAATATTTACATCCATTAACAGAACTGTTTACATCCATTAACAAGACATGTATCCTACAACGGTTAGCTGATTTGTATTTGACCCCAAGACAAAATTAATGAGTAGTTGAAAATATATTGCTTTGTTTAACCTATCCCCAACTTTGATATATTTTATTGTAAGTGGAATAAGTTTTGTGCTAAATATGAAGTGAAATAAGCACTAGTATGTTGGTTGATAGTGAATTAAATATATAAAAAAGAGTTCCAAGAAAACTACAAATGTGGGTTTCGTTTTTGGATTTGGTTTGCAAGATTCTTTATGTGAGTTCGTGTGTTGAAGCATATTCTGTTGTGTCTGGGGAGAGTCAATTTCTTTTTGTGTCTTATAATTTAACACACTCACCAGTAAAATTTCCACTTATTTCATATTTTTAATTTCCTAAAATATGTGTATTTAGAGAGATAGGAAAATAAAGAATATAAATAATGTTCATTTGTATCCTCTGTCTAGCTTCACCTGGAAAATGTGCCAAGCCAATGAGTGGGCTTCTACACAGTCACTTAGCCTGCTAGAAATAACAACCAATTCACCCTCAAATCACACCCTATCATATACAAGTAAAGAATGATATATTGAACATGGCAAATCTATGATATACACAGACAAGATTGTCTCAACAAGAACATCCTTGATTACAGGTCTGCTCATAAACAGCTCATACATCATAACTTAATTTACGAAGCATAAATCACTTAAACTCAGATGTTAGGATGTTTTACTACTGATTACAAGTTGATTATTAATTCAAAGCTTATAACTGTTATTTAGTTGTCTTCTTGTGCGTAGTTGCATTTTCTCAACATAAAAATGGGTTTCTCACTTTCAAAATTAAGTATTTAGCTGTTGGAAGGACACCCAGCTGTAATAAGCCATGCTGTTCATAGTTGTACAATAAACTGATTCCAAATCATCTTGTCCTTTTTGTTGAACCTTTGCTCTGAAAGAACCAAAATGGATTCAGACATGGGCGCTCAACGCTGAGCCAGATACTATGCCTATGCAGACTTATTGAAGAATCAAAAGCATTTAATCGCGATCTTGCAATGGTGTTTGTGGACTTTCCTAAAGCGTTCGACTCTGTAGATAAGTACAAGATGTTTGAAATCCTTAAGCTCTATGGGATACCAGACAAAATCATTTCTGCCATCAAGGTCCTCTACACAGATATGTTTTCAACCATCTTAACCCCTGACGGAGAAACAGCATCTTTCTCAATCAAAGCCGGAATACTGCAGGGATACACACTCGCCCCATTTCTCTTCATCATTGTCGTTGACTATGTGCTACGTATGTCAGTTGATACCATTTCTGGCAAGGGCTTTGAAATAAAACCTAGAAGAAGTTCCAGACACCCAGCTGAATACTTGACAGACACTGACTTTGCTGACGACATCGCTCTTATCAGTGATTCTCTCTCCAATGTCCAGTCTCTTTTACAACCTCTCGAACAAGCTTCAAATTGTGTAGGTTTTTACCTCAATGAGGCCAAGACTGAATATATAAACAAGTGCCTGTCCAACAGTGATTGCATCATCCATACTCTCAACAAGGCGCCCTTAAATATGGTTTCTGATTACAAATATCTTGGGTCATACATATCATCATCTGAAAAAGATTTTTTAACTAGTATGGGTATGGGCTGGTCAGCCTGTAATGACATGCATAAGATCTGGTCATCAAATCTAAGTAGAGACTTCAAACTTGAAATATTCAAAGCCACAGTCGAACCAATCCTACTATATGGCTCAGAAACCTGGACATTATCAAAGAAGCTTGAGAGGCAGTTGGATGGAACCTACACTCACCTCCTTATGAGAGCTCAAAATCTCTCGTGAAAGCGTCATCCAACCAAAATGCAAATATATGGGAAACTACCACCTGTATCATCTCTTGTGAAAGGTAGGAGAGTCCAGTTTGCTGGACATTGTTGAAGAGCTGAAAACGAGGCGATTTTTACTCTTCTCCTCTGGAAGCCATCTACTAGCTATACCAGAGGGCGCACACTCTCCTACCCTGATGTAATCTCCAGGGATACAGGCATCCAGCAACAGGACCTCCGTAATTCTATGATGGACCGTGAAGTCTGGCATAGCATGGTAAATTCCATTGTCTCGACCATGGTCGAACAGTGATGAGGATAAGGATGTTCATAGTTAGATTGTAAAAGAGAGAAATATTGAAATGCTTGTAAAGGATGAGAGCACACAGTTTAAGGATAATGAATATGATACTGTTGTGACTGTTTGCCTTGCTGGGTTGGAGCAATAAGAGTTGCTTTTTTTATATAGAGATTGTATGTACATGGTGGAGTACTTTGGGAGAATTCAGAAGAGTAGATTTGTTAGGGCTTAATATATGTAATGTGGAAATGGAGGTGAAGCAGTTAGCGAATTTGGAAAGTTTTCTGTCTTAGTGGAAGTGAAGTTAACAAAAACCTTCTTTGTTGTGGAGTGGTTGATAGAAGCATTCAGAACAGTAAGAAAACACTTGGCTGATAAAGGACCAGATGCAGTTTAGGAGGGGAGAGAACATGGCACCTTTATTTTTCTGATTAGTTAGATAAAGCATGTGATTATGAGGTCCTTCTAGTCTTGTCTCATCAAGCATTATTCAACCACTCTAGTGTTGGTACTACAAGAAAATACACCCTCTACACTATGTAAAGTGATTGACAGAAAAGAGGACATCCACGCATAGAAACTTAGCCGAATGCTATGTATTGGTACCTAGTCCTTCAAAGAATTAACTAATGATGGGCATGACTCCACTCATGATGACCTGTGCCTGCACAGAAGGCAGGTCATCATCATCATCGTCATTGTTTAAATCCTGCTTCCCATGCTGGCATGGGCTGGAAGGTTTGACATGGACTTGGCTAGTAAGGAGTTGTCCAGACTCCAGTTGAGGCAAGGTTTCTATAGATGGATGCCCTTCCTAATGCCAACCACTTAACAGAGTGTGCTGGTTGCTTTTTACGTGCCACCAGCATGGGTGAGTTTATGCAGCACTGGCACAGATGCTTTTTATGTGCCACCAGCACCTGAAAGGACAAGCCTATATGTGTGGAAGACAGTGATTATACTTAGCTTGACATGTCTTATCAAGGACAAAAAATCGGCACATCCCCCAGTCCCTTGTCATTTTTTTCAGTGAGGCTCAGCATCCAAAGATCCTTTCTTACCAAGGTTCTATTTTACCAGATGTAAAAAGATAATAATGCTGCTGATGATTGTAGTTTTGTAGGCATTGTCATGATAAATAAAATATTCCCAGTAGGTGGCAGTGATGAGAGGGTTTCGGCTTCAACAGCCTTTGTGGTACAAGGGATATAATGTATGTAGGATAAAGATACATGTAGGATAATAGTTTCAATTACTATCTTCACTATCTCAGATATGTTCAGGTGTAAACATATTTGCAGCTAAGAGTAGTTGATACAGAACTAGTGATGTTCTAACCAATTAGTTCACTGAAGTTTTGGGGTGGGATTGTTTGTGTGGTATAAGGTACTGAGGTGTGTGGCTTGATTTAAGTAATGCTCGTGCCTTTTAAGGATGCAGAAATGTAGCTAAATGAAGAATCGGCTGTTTTTAAGGCGAAGAAAAGATCAAGAGTAGTTGATATATAGGGATGTCTGTTAATGATACGAGTAGGTGAAGATTAATAACAGGTGCAGACACTTCAAAAATAGCAAATGATTCAACCTCTACAACAGTAGTACCAGTGTGAGAGGAATACAAGAGTTCAGAGTATATGTGGATACTGAAGTCTGGTGACCTCAAAGAGATGAAATGAGACAGGTGTCTTTGATGTAAGCAGTAGAAACTTCAAATGAACTTAAAAGGATTAGAAAGGAAGAAAGATTTAGAGTCAGGTTAGCTGGAATTTACAATTACTGAAGTTTAGGCGGAGAAATAAATTATGAATTCCATGCCAGCATAAACATCATCCTTAAGAACTGAGCTAAACAACAAACTTTGACTTAATTACTTGATTTGTTAAAAATAGCAAATTAACTTTCTTCAAATTGTTTTAAATATAAATAAAAATATGTCTGGCAATATAGTCGCTTGTGCATATAAAGATGAATTAGTCATGGCTTGGAGGTTTTTCATGATAGATCTGCTTGGTTAGAGTTGATTTGGGTATTAAACAACAAGCTGGAGAAAAGAGTGTGACCAGAATGCAAAGCTAGGTTAGAAAATGAAATTAGAGATATATGTATAAGAATCAAATGTATAGTTTCTTTAATAGCTTCAGATAGTGGGTGTAGTGCAGTTTGGAATAAAATCTATGGATATCTCAGTAGATTTATAAAGATTCTAATTTTATAAAATTTTTGTTTGCTGCAGCTTTTAGAAAGAGAAAAACCAAAAGCATCTACTTAAGAGTTACCACTAGCCACTATTTTGATCCTAATAAACAGTCCAATGGAAAATCCTGTTTTATGTGGCATCAGTAATGAACTGAGAAAGAAAGCAAAACAGATCAGCCTCCTCAAGTTGATCTATCAATGAGCAACCTTGGAGCCAGATTTCTATGTTGTGTAATGACAATTTTTCCTAAGAAAACCTTTTTCCCTTGTACCCACTGACAAACACTGCTTTCTAAATCAGTGTGTCAAAAGACTGCATTATTCTAAAACCAAGGACCTGGTCCAGTGAACTCTCCTAAAGGTATCCAAAGGCCAGATAATGCTAATAAAATGGACATCCTTTTAGGCTTATCACATATTCCAAAATGAAAAACTGCCATGATATTTTATTGTGAGACATCACTCTAGAAACTGTATTTGTGAACTCAGCTTCCAAACGTGCCAAGAATTAGTCAGATAGGTTGCCTTCTCTGCAGCTATAGAAGTTTCGTCTCTATTGCTAATGAATAAAAACAGAAATGACATTATTTTACCTTATGAATGAGACATCACTCAATAAATATGAGAAGCATTCAAGTCACAAGCAATAACTGAGTCAAATGTTATAAATTACAAGTTCTTTAAAAATATTACCGAAAAGAACAGAAACTAGATTTTCTTCTAGCCTTACGGAATTCACAAAAACACACACTTTACATTCTGGATTTTTCTTAAATAAACTCATGCTATTTTATTGGTTTCAATGAGTAGGCTCTGACCAGCCTGTTGCACTGCCTTAATTGACAATCACAAAATATTTATTGCATAACAAATGATACTTTCAAATAACAGCAATAATAATAATAGCAACAGCAGCAACACCACCAACAACAATGACAACAACAATAACAACAACAATAATAATCAATATTTTTTTAGGAAGTGAAAATATTTTACTATATCTGTTTTTCTTTTTTCTGTCTTTTTTTTTCTAGCAAGACACAGAAAGGAAAAAAATATTTGTTTTTGAGAATCATTCATGCTTGAATTTTTTTTACTTATTGTAAAAAGGAAAGTGGAATCTTTTGATTTTATTATTATTTTTATTTATGCAGACCAAATGTTGAGAAAATATAATACAACCATATATAAGTTAATCTCAAAAACTAGACAAAATATGACTGAAGATTAGAATTATATTGAAAGTAGAAAATTGTCAGACCACAGGATAATTTACTTTCAAATAATACAAAACAATCTCTCTGTCACTTTCTCTCTCACAAACACATCCTAAATATATAATTACTTTCCACTTCATTTCACATAACATTATTCTAAGTTTACACCAAATATGTTAGCATATATATGTATTATATCTGTCTGTCTCTTTATCTATCTATCTATCTATCTATCTATCTATCTATCTATCTATCTATCTATCTATCTATCTATCTATCTAATATAAACTTTTACTGAATTCCATCTTTAAGCTATTGTATAATATATTCTAAAAGTCTGAATACTTTTAATATCAAGTAATATCAAATTTTATGCTTAAAAATTATTATTATTATTTCTTTTTTGTTCTGTATTTCAAAAAATGTGAAGGCAATATGAAGCTTTGTGCTTTGCTATATTATTTACAAAAAAAAAAACGGTCAGAAAAACAACTCAAAAACAAAATTGAGCTTAACATGAAGGAAACTACTCATTTCTTATGCCTCTGAAATAATCTCTAAACCTGCAACCCTGAGATTAAACAACTTCAGTCCTATATTAATCCTTATCTTTACTTGTCATATAAGAATGGCTCATGGAATTTAAACATAACATAATCCCTTTCAAACTTTTCTTAATTTAGGAGTTTGATAAAAATAACAATATTGCTGAATTTATTTCTGGTTACATCTAATTCCATAGTTCTCAAGATGACGAGAAATTTTCTTTAGGTGTCAAAAGAGGGAAATGAAATAAAAAAAGTAAAGTCCTTACCGAGGAAGCTCTGAACAAATTCAGAGATGGTTGATACTATAAAACTCTAGGCTATCTACTTTATAGTCTTTAGTCATAACTCACTATGTTCTGTGTTCAAATCTTATGATATCCATTATCCTTAAACAGTGTGCTTTCATCCTTACCAAACTTTTCAATATTTCTGTATGATATATTTCTTAGAGCATGGCTTATTACAGCTGGGTGTCCTCCCAACAGCTAAACACTTAATTTCAAAGGAGAGAGAGAGAGACCCATTTTTATGTTTAGAAAGTGCAACTTTACTTTCCATTCATCATTCAGTGGATAATAAAATAAGCAGTATTAATGCCATTTATGTCATATTTAAATAATAAAGTGGCTATTTTGTACACATAATTTATTCTCCTTGTTCAACACTAATAAAATACCCAGAGAGAAAAATAGTGGAGTAATGTCACATGTACTTTTATCGTCAGAATGGCAAAGACCTAGTCATCCTGCAGTTGGGGTTGGGATTGAGTTTGTGGGTGCATTGGTAACTCATCAGATCAATCCATGTCTAGAATGTTCTCTGGCAGTATAGGTTAGGAATAATAGTGGTATTAGGGGATTTGATACAGCTGGTTCACCTGGCTGGCCTGTTTTGAACAACTGCAGCAGCTTGTTGGCTTTGCAGATCTGCATATCATTGCAGATAACTGATTTTCACTTGCCTCTGTCCTAAGCTATCTGCTTTTATGTGACATGGCTGACACTGAAGGCCTTTAGAGAAGCTTTTAAAGTGTCTTTGAAATGCTCTTTCTGGTTTCCCTGGAAGCATTTGCCTCCTTGAAGTTCACCACATTGTAATTTCTTTAACGATTTAGCATTCAGACTATTCTGTTTAATGTAATACTTATTAATCACATTGTTTTGAATTAATTAAGCATTATCTCATAGATTTGAGATTTCGATGATGTGACTGTTTATTTTTATGAGGACATGGTAGGATAGGTGTGAGAGTTCAGATCTGGCTGGTTTAAACAATAAAACAAGTAGAACATTTTGACTGGATCTGGCTAGATCTGGCCAGTTCAAATGCTTAAAGGTTAGCCTCATAAGGCTTCAAGCAAAACAAAGGTGATTACAGACACAATCGATATCTTCCTTTTTGCTGATGACCATGCTCTTAATAGTGCCACCAAAACTGACATCCAGTACTGCACTGACAAGCTCTCAATATGTATGCACAAATAAGGTAGTGAGCTTGCAGAAACGTTAGCACGCTGGGAGAAATGCCTGGCGGTATTTCATCCGTCTTTGTGTTCTGAGTTCAAATTCTGCCGAGGTTGACTTTGCCTTTCATCCTTTCAGGGTTGATAAAACAAATACCAGTTGTACACTGGATCTTTGTAATCAGTTCATCTTTTCCTCCAAAAATTGCTGGCCTTGCACCAAAATTTGAAACCAGTATCCATACAGAAATCTATCTATCCATCTATCTGTCTATCCATCTATATATATATATATATTATATATATATATATACATATGTATATATTCTTTTATTCTTTAACTGGTTTCAGCCATATGGCTGCAGCCATGCGGGAGCACCACCTTTTGTTGAACAAATCAACCCCAGGACTTATTCTATTGGTCTCTTTTGCCTTCTGTTAAGTTACAGTGACATAAACACACCAACATCAGTTGTCAAGTGATGGTGGGGTGAGCAACACATACAAATACACACACACATACATACATACATACATACATACATACATACATACATACATACATACATACATACATACATACATAAATAGATAGATAGAAGATAGAGAGATAGATAAACAGAGAGATAGATAGACAGAGAGATAGATAGCTAGAGAGATAGATAGACAGATAGATAGATAGATAGATAGATAGATAGATAGATAGATAGATAGATAGATAGATAGATACAATAGGCTTCTTTCAGTTTCCATCTACCAAACCCACTCACAAGGCTTTTGTTGGCCTGAGATGGAAACTGAAAGAAGCCTATTGTATCTATCTGAGAGGAAAGTTGGACATAAGAAGCATCAGATGTGGTGTGATCAAGTGTTGTGTATGGTTGAGGACAACTATATGAAAAAGTGTCAAACCCTAGCAGCAGAGGGAACTTATGGAAAAGGTAGACCCAGGAAAACCTGGGATGAGGTGGTGAAACACGACCTTTGAACACTGGGTCACATGGAGGCAATGATTAGTGACCGAGGCCTTTGGAGACATGCTGTGCCTCAGATGACCTGGCAAGCCAAGTGAGACCATGACCATGCCTACGCCAGTGCAGCATAACTGGCCCATTTAAGAGTAACTGTGTGTATATATATATATATATATGTGTATGTGTGTGTGTATACGTATGTATGTGTGTGTATATGTTTGTGTGTCTGTGTTTGTCTCCCACAACATCGCTTGACAATCGATGTTGGTACATTTACGTCCCTATGTCTTAGTGGTTTGGCAAAAGAGCCTGATAGAATAAGTACTAGGCTTACAAAGAATAAGTCTTGGGGGTCGATTTGTTTGGCTAAAGGTGGTGCTCCAACATGGCTGCAGTCAAATGAGTGAAACCAGCAAAAGAATAAAAGAATATATATATATATATATATATATATATATATATATATATGTATGTATGTATGTATGTATATATGTATGTATGTATGTATGTATGTATGTATGTATGTATGTATGCATGTATGTTTGCATGTATGTATGTAAATCTGTTAATGTTTGTTTTATGTCAAGTTATATCTCGAATTTGATATTAAACATTTAACTGAAAGATTACTCAATACTTACTAATGGAATCTACATTTAACTTTTATAATAAAAATGACTGACAGTTGCTTTGAAGTTTCAGATTGCTTCATCTGATGAAGGTGAGCAATCCAAAGTTTGATGTCAGTGTCAACTTTTTTCTTATAAAAATTCATATATATATATATATATATACATACCTACATACATATATACACACATTTATATATCTATATATATATACATATCTATTTCTGTCAGTCTGTCTGTCTGTCTATCTCTCTCTCTCTCTTTCTCTCCCTATGCATATATATATATATATGTGTGTGTGTATGTGTGTGTGTGTGTGTACAAATATGTATGTATGATTAGGTCAGTAAATATAACATTGCAAAGAACTTATTCATTAATAATTTAATTTGAACAATTTCAAGTCTTTCTAAAAAAAATATTTTTCCCTCGAGTGTACGTAGAATGAATATCTCACCTGGTTTATAACAAAATACAGTTATTGATTTAGCTTTGAATCTTTTTATAGCATATAAAAGAAAAATGAAATGTTAATTATAAATAAAATGAAATAGTCTCTGTTGTCTGAGTCTTTGGGATATTAACCTGTTGGCCAAATGATTACTAGTTCAGTCACAATCATTGGTTTCTGCAAAAGACACTTAATTCTGAAGATTATGAATAAATTCTTGTACACTTGCATATTACACAGAATAACAGTCTGAGGTGCATAACAGAAAAATCTGTAGTGAATATCCTGTCAACTATCTAGTTATTCCTCAGTCTTGGTATCCATCTAATCAATTTCTTAAATAAACACTAATAAATATAAAAACAATAAAATACTTGTGGAATTTATTTTATATAGAGATTGACTAGACTGGTTCCTTTTTTGCTGTTGCTTGTTTAAGTCATTTGGGCTATACACATGCTGGGGTACAACCTTGAAATGTCTTAGTCTAATGAACTGACCCCAGCATTTATTTTCTTTTAAAAACTGGCATTTAGAAATAAAGGTTATCTCTATAGATATTCTATAGAAATTATTGCCAACACTGATTTTTGTTGCGACATTTTATTGTTTACTTACATCTGATGTCTTGGATACGAAATGTCATAACAAAAATTAGTGCTGGCTATAATTTCTTTGTGGAGACGCATGGCTCAGTGGTTAGGGTGTTGAACTCATGATCGTAAAGTTGTGATTTCGATTCCTGGACTGGGTGATGCATTGTGTTCTTGAGCAAAACACTTCATTTCACGTTGCTCCAGTCCACTCAGCTGGCAAAAATGAGTAATCCTGCGACGGACTGGCGTCCCGTCCAGGTGGGGAATTTGTATGCCACTGAAACAGGGAAACCAGTCCTTATGAGCCTGGCATAGCTCGAGAAGGAACATTTATTAGTGGAGGCACATAGCCTAGTGCTTAGAGCAGTGGACTCACAGTTGAGGGATCACAGGTTCGAATCTCAGACCAGGTGATGTGTGTGTTTATGAGCTAAACACCTAAACTCCACACGGCTCTGTCAGAAAGTAATGGCAAACTTCTGCTGACTCTTTTGCCACAACTTTGTCTCACTCTTTCCTCCTGCATCTTGCAGCTCACCAGGTGGGGAACCTATATGCCAAGGAAACCAGGAAACAGGCTCTATGAGCCAGGGATGGCTTGAGAAGGAACAAACAATAATTTCTATAGTATATCTGTAGAGATAACCTTAACATGTAAATAGTCAAATACACCAAATTGAAAGTAGATTATTACTGCTGCTGTTGTTGTAGTTATTTGTCCTGGGTCAACCTTCCAAAACAGATATAAATTAAATACAGTCCAATTATGGCCATCCTGTCTTATCAGAGGATGCAGAACTACACTATCTAATGTGTCCTTCCTTTACTTTTACTCAAGGCAGTAAAAGTAAAGGAGTTGGGATTTGAAGCTAAATTCTCTATGGATTCCCTTGTTGACACATAGAGTGACCCTTATTTACTCAAAAGTCGGTAGCACTGTGAGGTTCCTTTTTGCTCCAATAGTGGTAAAAACCATAATCAACTCCTCTGGATGACCCAAGCGAAAGCAAATAAGAAAGAAAGAGAGAGAGAGAGGATTCACTCAGCAGATTTGCATTAGATACTATGAAATTCAATAACTTCTTCATTAGTGCCTTTATCATATGATTCCTCAGCCAGTGATAATTTAATTCTTTTATAACTGAATTATAGATATGGTTATTTCTCAAAAAATGCCTGGAGTCAATTTTGGTATGCATTATGAAGCCAATTCACAACATTTCAGCAACAAAATCAGAACTAAAATAATGTGGTAATATTAGATATTTGTACATGCTGTTTTATTATTCTTTTATTTTTTTGCTCTTCTACCTGTTTCAGTCATTTGACTGCAGCCATTCTGGAGCACTGCCATTTATTGAACAAATTCACTCCAGGACTTATTCTTTGTAAGCCTAGTGCTTATTCTATTGGTCTCTTTTGCTGAACCACTAAGTTACGGGGACATAAACACACCAGCATCGGTGTTAAGTCATGATGGTGAGGGGACAAACACAGACGCACAAACACACATGCACACACACACACAACAGGCTTCTTTCAGTTTCCGTCTACCAGATCCACTCACAAGTCACTTGCCCAAGGTGCCACGCAGTGGGACAGAACCTGATACCATGAGGTGGAGAAGCAAGGTTCTTACCACACAGACACTCCTGCACCTATTATAAAAACAAAATATATTTTATGAGGCTAACTTTAAATGTAGCTTTTAATATTGTGATAAGTGATGGTAGATACTTTTACAGTAACATTGATGATAATGATAAATAGTTTTTAGTGCTAATATTATGGCACATCGTTTTCAAAACCAGTCAAAAATCTATATGCAATTCTGTCATCTACACTTAACTGCATGAAAATGTTGAATATTTATGTTTTTTTAAAAATTTTTAAACATTATGCGTAGGAGTGGCTGTGTGATAAGTATCTTGCTTACGAACCATGTGGTTCCGGGTTCAGTCCCATTGCGTGGCACGTTGGGCAAGTATCTTCTACTATAGCCTCGGGCCGACCAAAGCCTTATGAGTGGATTTGGTAGTCGGAAACTGAAAGAAGCCTGTCGTATATATGTATATATATATGTATGTATGTGCATATGTTTATGTGTCTGTGTTTGTCCCCCCAACATTGCTTGACAACCAATGCTGGTGTGTTTACGTCCCTGTAACTTAGCGATTCGGCAAAAGAGACCAATAGAATAAGTGTTAGGCTTACAAAGAATAAGTCCTGGGATCAATTTGCTCGACCAAAGGCGGTGCTCCAGCATGGCCACAGTCAAATGACTGAAACAAGTAAAAGAGTAAGAGTATTAGGCTCAGGCATGGCTGTGTGGTAAGAAGCTCACTTCTAAACCACATGGTTCTGAGTTCAGTCCCACTGTCTGGCACTTTGAGCAAGTGTTTTCTACTATAACCTTACACTGATCAAAGCTTAATGACTAGATCTGGTTGAAAAAAGCTGAAAAGAAGCTCATCGTGCTTGTGTGTATTTCTGTGACTGTGTTTCGTGTTTGACTCCCACCACTGCTTGGTACTCTGTGCTGGTATGTTTACATTCCCGTAACTTAGTGGTTTGGAAAAAGTGATCAATAAAATAAGTGCAGCACTAAGAAAAAGTACTGGCATTGAGTTTGTTAACTAAAAGTTCTTCAAGGTTGTTCCCCAATCTAATGACTTCAACAAGTAAAACAGAAAAGATAAATCAAAATTCTATATTCTATATGAGTTGATTAAAAGATTAGGAGATGAGAGATCAGTCTAACACTAACTGGTAGATTTCAGACTTCACTTTCCCTTTTATTTTACTTTTCTATCAGATAATGAGATTAATGTAGTGTGCAAAATAGAAATAAAAATTTTAAGAGTAATATGATAAAATTAGCAAAGTAAATATTTAAAAAATATATTACTCTAGTATGAACTCATTTCCTTTGGTTTCAATGATCCCCATAAAAAGATTTTCATAAGCTTCATTTTTATCAATTCATTTTATTTATTCTCTATTTCCATCAAATTTGAATAGATGCAAGAGATAATTAGAAAAAGATCTCAATGTTTATGTATTTTAATGTATTCTTTCTAAAATAAGAACTCATCTTTTTTATCACATATTGTATCCAAAATTTCTAAAATTAGCACCCTAGTGATACATCCAATCATCCTTTATAATCTCGACTTGGAAAATTTTAACAAAAACACTTGTAGAAAGAAAAACAAAATAGCAGATAGATCTGATGGCACTTTGGTTCATAAAAAAAGAATCTCCAGTTTTCCAATAAGAATGCTGCAAGTATGAAACTGATGAAAGTATATTGCCAAAGGCTGCTTAAATGCATGTAGAAATAATTTGTTGTCTTGGATAATTGGCAGAGAATTGGCTGAAGTCAAGCCAATTAGTTAATTCTTCCCCAAAGGAAGAAAATCTATCATTTTTTTATACAGTATTCCAGGAGTTTTATTGCTAAGAAAAGGTAATTAAATTCAATCAGCCTAAATCCTTGTAAAATTAACGAGCAATCACTTTTGCTGCTAATTTGTTTTTCCCAGGTTTGTTGAGGTTATGTTACAGATTTATGGATTCTGTTTAGTTTAGTTGTAGGAACCAATCTTAACTCAAGCTGTCATATATTAGTGTATAAATTTCTCTTAAGTCTCTCAAATAACCTTTCGTTAAACCATGCATGAAATTTACAATTCAAGTCAGTAAATCTTCCTGAAAGAAACCAAATAAAATTTATTCTATTCAAACAAGTTGTTCATATTCTGAACAATGGAATATGTAGTTTATCTCCAACTGTTGCATTATATCATCATGATCGTTACTATTTACCTTAACATCTTCGAAAGCAGGTTATCTATCTTAGTAAATTTCAACTGATCAAAGTGGGTTGACATTTCTTTATTATCAGGAACTTACAACAATTAATCCCTTCCATCATATCACTGACACTCTTGTTGACTTCTGTATTGCTGCTCACCTAATTATTACTTCCAAACATGAATTCTTCATTAAACTTTCTGTTACAGTTATAAGAGAGAATGGCTCATTTGACAACTTCTACTACAATCATCACAATACATACTATTTACATTCATTATTCTCTTCAAATGACTAATTGACTTGACTTCAACCAATTCTCTGCTAATTATCCAAGGCAACAAATGTATTTCATCTATGACCCTAGCCAAGCAACCTAAACTGCTATAGACATCATATTTCTCAGTGAGGTCATCACAAGTGCATAAACTTGTTATTCATCTTTACAATGATTCTCTCACAGACAAACAGCAGCTGTATAAAAGGGTGGCTAAGTACTTCTGAGCCTGAAAAGATTCATTCACTCATACTAAATCACTGTCTTTTCTTTCCACTGATACATTTCTTAATAAGTTGTTAGTAATATAGTTTTATTCTATATTGTAAACTCTACACAAATATTCACCTGACCATATTTGGTACTATGCACCATGCTCCTTAATCAAGCATGTAAAAAGCACTTCAGTGAATCTCTGTCTATGTCTTTCTCTTTCAGTGTGTGTATGTGGGTGTGTGTGTGTGTGTGTGTGTGTGTGAGTTTCTCTCTCTATCTCTCTTTCTCACACACATTATGGTAGGATTGCTTAATTCAGACTTAATCATTTGTTAAGAATCAAGATTGTTCTCAATCAAACATGAACTATTTCAGAAAATTATTATCATGTATGTGGAGGTGTGTGGCTTAGTGGTTAAGGTGTCAGCACCATGATCGTAAGATTGTGGTTTCAATTCCTAGACTGGGCGATGCATTGTGTTCTTGAGCAAAACACTTCATTTCACATTGCTCCAGTCCATTCAACAGGCAAAATGAGTAACACTGCGATGGACTGGCATCCGGTCCTGCTGGGGAACACATAAGCCATGGAAACTGGGAAACCAGGCCGATGAGCCTGGCTAGGCTTTAAAAAAGGGCACATAAATAAAATAAATTATCATGTATGTCAGTTTACTTTTATCACTCCCAGCTACTTTTGTTACAATGACTACTACCTCACATCCCACTCTGATTATTCAAGCGTCCTACACTAGATACAATCATAAAAATTCATAACTCTCCTTTACATGACATAGATTCAACAAGTTCTTCACTATGCAGGGTATTTGATGATGGCTTTTGAGGCTTCTACAAATAAGTCAAAACCAAATTTACATCTATTTCAAGAAGTTTCCATAAGAAATAAACTAAATATCATAAATATTTCTGGGTAAATGATTACATTCTAAAGTGTAAGCTGATATTTAGCTAACTATATTGATCAGATCGGACTTTTTCTGTTTGGCTGCCAGTTTTCAATTTTTGAAATTTTTGTTCCGATTTCATATTGGGTCCTTTGGTGTAGTTTTTTATGGTAATCATTGACATGAAATTCATTTATGCTATAAACCAATTAATTAAAAAGTTAATATCTTTTAAAGTTTGCAAATTTTGGGTAATTTTAGTCAATCAAATTTATTCGCAAAAATTTTCTAAAAATTCCAAAACAGAAAAAGTTATGTGGGGGTTACACGTCTTGCATAAAGCAGAATCCTACCAGTATTTCATTTGTTTACAGTTGACAACACGTGCAGTCACACAAAATGACAGCTTCCAAATCTTGTTTTCTGATTGGGTAAAAATGATCAAACTTTAAACCTCTGTAACTTACTTAAAAAAATTTTCTGGAAAAAGTTAAATATCCCTAGAGATTTAGCATGGAAAATTACATCAATACATCAAATTTTAAAATTTTTACTTAACTTTAAAATTTCCATAGAATTTTCCAGTTAAAGTTTCCCAGAATTACAAAGCAATGACCTTAACATTTCCTTAAACCAGAGTTTCGTTTAACTGTTTTAATTAAAGCAGTGATTGTTAACCTAATAATGTTGGTTTGTAGGCCCCAGCTGAGAAAGAATAAAAATCATTCAGTTTTTTGCATTGTAAGTAATACTTCAGAATATCTTGACTTGTAAGCAATATAGCTCTCATACTCCCTTCATATACATATTCCCTTCAACCATAAAACATAGAATAAAAGACTACATGAATGATACCAATTTATGCCATTGTTCTATTCATACTTGTTGCAGGGATGGATGTGTGGAAAGATTTCAAAAGTGTAACCTATCAAAAGCCTCAAGTCCAATATCAATAAAACAATGTGTAGAGCAACTTGCTTCACTTTCTTCATTGACATTATTTTGCTCGCTAGCAATTCATATTTAGGTGAAAGATCTCAATTCCTGGGAACCAAATGTCGGCTAACAATTACTAATCTAAAAACTTATATATCATAAAAAAAAATGAAGACATACTTTATTGAAATGTTGAATGATGAATACAATTATACAATTACTGAGTGTGAAAATATCTTGAAAAAAGTGTCAATGTCTCCTGGAAAAACATCTTTATACATTACATTACTGAGGCTTAAGCCAGCCATTTTCCATAATTTTCAATTGATTGTATTCAAAATTAAGTTTTCCCTCACCAATACTGAAAACTAGCCAATTTAGTAACTATATTTGCTGTAGCGCTATGAGCATTTTAAATAAACAAACAGAAAAACTAAAAGATAAAAGTAGTTACATATCATCATCGTCATCATCATCATCATAATTATCTATTGAGTACTTTTGCCCTTAAATGTCCCTATATATAGAATGCATTTTAATAAGGATGTAAATTTCTTTTTTATTTTGCATAGCATTTTATATTAATCTAGTTTATAAATTCATATCTTTTTCAGTTTTTATCTAGTGGTCATAAGCAAACTTTTTACTAATATCACACAAGAAAAGTTTTTTTTGCTGAATTGTTTCCTAAACGTACGACATAGTTGTCATACTGTAGATGTGCTTTACAATAAATGATAATGTTTAATATTTTGGTTAACAATTTTAACGGCACATTGTTAAAAATGATGACCCAGTTTAGATAAGGTTCAGATACATGTTGCTCAGATATTTGAGATTTTGCCTTTGTGTTCATCCTTTGAAAGTTTGCAGGAACACTTTTACACTTATAAAAGCATTAAATACCATTTTTAAATGAAATACTGCCATATAGATTTGATTTTCATTATTTCTACCACACAGAGTTCTCAGCAAACATTGTTTAAAAGTCTACTACATATACAAGCTTCTAAAATTAATATTTATTTTACTTAAAACTCTATCCATGTTTTATACATGAGAGCACTATTAGCCAATTTAAGAGAACAGACAGACAAACAAAAGTTCAGTCATTAATTACTTGCCATCATTACTACTGCAAGAAGCTCTGTACAAAATAGACCAATAAACTGGGCTAAAATAAGTACCACAAGGTCAATAAAATTCATATCTCTAACAAAGGAATTAGTAAATTTGATAAGTGGTTTGTTAACTTGCTGTAATAAGTCCAGTTCTTCATCTGAGTATGATTTGGAGAGCAATAGGCTCAAACATACTAACTTGCATGAGATGCACTATATAAAGACTGGTGCTCCTACAATGAAATTTATTACAGTAAAACTGCTATATATTTTATATATATCTAATCTATTTTATCATCTGTATTCAACTTTTCAGTTCCATCAAGTCAAGTTTCAATGTATGTAAATGACAATAAAAGAATTCTATTCTATTGTATTCTATTTTGAAAGGAAAGACCAAAATATTCTTTAAGACTAGCTGTCGCTGCCTTAGAACAACTCATCTAAAAAGTAATGTTTTTAGCACCAACCCACTTGATACCCTCCCTTGACCTCTCATCTCACTTGAAACTGTACATAGTGAAGTGTTCATATTTGAATCAAAATCTCAAACAAATTCTCATTATTACACAAATAATAACATGAGATTACAATAGAAAGAAATTCAGTTTCATATGATAACCTTTTGCCACATTGTGTTAAAAAAAATAAAATAAAACAGCTTAATTTAGGAATAGATAAAAATGAAATGATAGTTATTTTACAAAAGCCCTCCAAATTCTTATTTCTGTTATGTTAATTTAGTTAAAACACATCGTCTGTCTATTGTTATTAGAAACATGATCACAAAAGAGTTACAGAAAATATATATTCCAAAAATAAAACAGATGAACAGAAGAGCTGTTCTAACATCAAAAATGAGGGAGAAAATTATTGCAATGTTGGTTCTGCTAACTTTGATCATTATAATGACATATTTAAGTATTTAAGTAATGATGAAGAATACCCCATGCACACAACTGTTAATGATATAAACATTTCCAAAGCTCAAGGGTAAAAAATAGGTATTTCTTGAATATATTCAAATTTCTTCATTTTCTATTTCTGAGAAATAAATCTGAAAATTTCAAGATTTTAAAATCTTCTGTTGCTGTTGTTGTTGTTATTCTATTAGTTTGAAAAACAAAATTGATAGCGTATAAATATATTCCAAACAATAGCTTATTTTACATTGAAATCAGACTTCATTTTATATCAAAATACTTGATTAAAAAGAAACATGTTGTTCTCAATTCTTATCATCTGACAATTTAGTGATTAACTCGACCAAATGTGTAATGGAAAATATATATTATATAAAATTTTCTGAAAGTTATAATAAAGCAGGTGATGAAAATGTATATGTACATAGACATGAATGCTTATATGTGTGTGCGTGTGTGTGTGTGTGTGTGTGTTCATATATATATAGATGTATACACACACACACATGCATATGTATAAAGATAGATAGACAGATAGATGGATTCATTGATTGATTGGAATAGATAAGTATTTTATATGTGTGTATGTATATATGTTTACAAATGTAATATCTACTCTTCCATGCTTCATGGATTAGATGGAGTTCATTAAGACAGATGTCCTATATATCTGGATGTCCTTCTCATACAAGGTTCAGTCACTGTGTGTGGTATCTTAGGCAAGTGTATTCTATTATAGCTTGAACAGACCATATATATATATACTGGCCTGCTCGCTTAGCCAGCGGGGTGGCGTCATTCGAAGGTTAAAACAATGCGAACGCATTGTGACCAGTGATGTGTAACAACATCTGATGGTCTGGTCGGTCACGTGATCACGTGATATATTATATATATATATAAATATATATATATATATATATATATATATACATATTTATTTATTTATTTATTTATAAGTATACATAAATATCTTGGAAAAGCACAAAACCAAATGTTGGTATTTCTGTATGTTTAACACATTTAACGTGTAAATTGGTATAGTTACATAAGAAAACTGCTATCCTCATCAATCAATATTTAATACTACTTGAAACATACATATTACATGATTCAGATATCAACATTTGGTTTTGAGATTATTCCAATATTACAAGACTAATTCTCGTAAACATCTACCCTGTTGTTGTTTGGATAATATGTCCATAACAGAACGAGGACATATGACAGCAATACTAAAATGGATACTATCAAAATCTTTTGCTTACATGTCTTGCATCAAAGCCTACTACTATATACACACATCTATACTGTAGATGCATGTATGTATGCATATATATATATATATATATATATATATAGGCACAGGTGTGGCTGTGTGGTAAGAAGCTTGCTTCCATGCACGCGTTGTTGTTAGTGGTTTTCTTTACACTGAAAGAAGTGGCGACGCTGGTTTGCATTGTGGCGAACTAAGCGAAGCTCAGCTGCTAGGTAAGACTTTTGTATTTTGGATTTCAGTGAGGGTTTGTTGTTTAGTATTTATTTTTTGTTTTCAGGCAAGAAATCCTCACTGGATCCAAGGCATTTGTGTGCCTGCAGTTGGGCATAAGTATCTCACTTAGTGGTGAGAAGTAAGTTGCTTTGGGGGCGTATCTTCCCTCCAAAAATTGTGAGCTTTATTGTTTTTGTGTTCTTGTTGCTGTGTTCCTGCAATTATTTGGTTGATCTGGAATACCAGTGACCAGAAGATTGTGTGCAGTATTTTGGGGGTGTATCCCACCTACAAATATTGTGAAATTTGTTTTACCAATTTTTGTATCAATTTATTGATGAAATTTGTGAAACTTTGTTCCAGTTGTTGCATTCCTGTTGCTATACCAGTTAGTCAGAAGTACCAGTTGGCCAGATGATTGAAGTCGCTGTGTTTTGGACTGTTTTCTTTCCTTCTCCCTTCTTTCCTTTTTTGTGTTTTAATTTTTGGACTTTTTGTGTGAGCTTTTCTTTGTCCAAAACTTGGCAGAAAAGATGAATGCTGTGTTGGAGTGGGAGACTGTCCCACCGAAACAGTGGTTAAAAGACTTAGGGGAAAGAATGGTGGTGTTGAGGACATATTCAAAGTCACTCGACACCATCACTGCCTTTCCCAAAATCGAAATAGAGAAAGAGTTGGCAGAGCATCTGCCAAATATAAAGTTTATTTCTAGGGGTGTCAAGTATGCAACGGTATGGCTGCTATCTGACAACCCTGAGGTAGCTCACAAATTTGCGAGCCAGCACCTGGAGGGCCAGGAGATCTTGTTACTTACCACATATTGTGGGAAGAAGTTGACAAGAGCTTGGGTCTTCGGGTTGCCACCTGGAATGGAACCTGAGTGGATAGAAGACACTATCCGCTGGGGTTTGGATGGCAGTGGATCCAATGTTGCCGGCGGCTGATTGGGTTGGGTCAAAAGCTGTTTGACCCTGTGAACCCATCAGCTAAAAATCCGGTCTTCCCAGATTTTCTGACTATGGCTGGTAACAGGTATCTGGTGATACTTGAGGGATGCCCCCCCCCCACCAAGTGTCACCTGTGCCTGGAATCAGAGTAGGGTCCTGGAGGAGTTAGTTGTGGAAGAGCCCCCCCCACACTCCTCGTTTGGAGGGAGAGAGGGAGATGGTCGAGGAGGTGGAGGCCTTCTCAACGAAAAAGGGCTGAAAGAGGAAGAAGGTGGGTGGCAATGGTTGCCCACTGAGGGATCCTAAGGATGCAGGAGGGAAGGAAAACTTCCCGATAAAATGGAAGAACTCCACTTTCCCATGGCAAAAGAAAAAAAGAAGAACAACGGGGCATTGCTGGCAGTCACTAACACACTGCCAGCATGTCCGAAAACCCTGTCAGTGGGAATTGTACCACCGATGGAAGAAATTGTGGCCCCTTCTTATGTGATAAATGAGGAATTTGTAACCCTCTTTCACAAGGGAGGGGCTTTAGAAAACTTTGTAAAGAAGGTGAGAAAAAAGGCTGGAGGGAAGGAGTTCTGTCCTGCACTGAGAACCCTGATTAGCCTCTGCAGGTGACTGCGAAGGTTATAGGAGAAACCGACTTGTGCAGGTTAATGAATTCCTTCCTCTGAGGATATATCTAAATTTATGCTAAAGTGTCCTGTCTTGGCACCGTGCAGGTGCTTGAATGTGGCAGTGTGCCTCATTGGGCATGGAAGTAAGAGGCTTTAATGCCTCGAATGGTAAAAAGGTAAGAGGCTTAGTGCCTCATTTTGTAAGGACATGGAGTCCATTTGTGAAAAATCTAAGAGGCTTAGTGCCTCATTTGAAAGGACCTTGTGTCCTAATGAACTATAGTAAGAGGTTTATAACCTCAATTGGTTTTATAAAAGAGAAAAAAGAACATTGTTTTCGGGAAGCAGTGATTGGTGACGGTGTGTGCTTCCCTCATCAATATCATTATTTTGCTCATCATTCATTTCATTTGTGTTGTTGCCCAGCCCGCATTTGCTTCTATCTATTTAATGCCATTATGGCAAAGTTGATGAAATAAAGAAGCTTTCTTCCCAACGACATGATTCTATGATTAGTCCCACTGCATGGCAATTTTGGGCAGGTGTCTTCTACTATAGCCTTGGGCAAACCAAAGACTTGTGAGTGGATTTGGTAGACGGAAACTGAAACAAGCCCATTGTATATATACTGTATGTATGTATACATATATATATATATATATTGTTGTATTTCGGAATAGTCATATTGCCAGTTTAGCCAATAAAATCACACGCACTATATATTTGGTGTTATTTTGCTTCAGTGTTATTTATTTTTTTACATTAATCTTAAACTTATTTCGGCCAGAGTTCTTTCGTCACACTCCTGTGACCGCATCAGTGGTCCTTTGTTTTCTTCTTTCTTATTTGTGTTTCTCCTTACTAACCGTCAACCATTTTGTATTTCTATTGTATGTCTTCATTTGCGCATGCTTATATCTCTATGTGCGTCTATGTTTATTTAGTGTGTGTTTGTGGGGGGATGCCTGTAATATTTGTATCTTCTGTTTATATATGTTCATGTAATTTGTTTGTTTTTTTCAATTCGATTTATTATTATTATTACTAGTATTGTTGTTATACATACA